>NW_028291209.1:0-55000 GCF_041222555.1 Hakea prostrata
ATATTTCTAATGTTGCCCTTTGACGCTTTCCCGGATTATTTGTTGTCATACCTAGGACTTGTCTAGCAATGTTGGCTAGGATATTCTCTGTTATATCAGACCTGTTGGTGCTAAAATTGCCGATAGCCTTGAACCTCCACCTTTGCACCGAACTCCTCAGATCTGGATTGATCTGGTTGGTTTGATTCTTCTGTCAGTCTCGTTCACTGGAAAAATGAATACACACCAGTTAGAAACGGAGCCAATCGTCTTGATCGGCGTTGCGTCTCCGACGGTCTAGTCAGGTATGAAAAGATAATTCCCTTGAGCTCCCAAGAGCTTCTGAGCTATTTTAATGGAGTAAATCAGGAATTGTCCAGTGTTGACTGATCTTAGAGAGACTTACCTTTTACAAACCCTTCTTTTTCTTTTATATAGATTTTCCCGCTCATAATGCTTTCAATCATGACCGTCGGATCATAGCTCCTGATTGAATGGTGATGATCATCTTTTTTTATAATCTCGGGTGGACCCATAGATTCTTTCATCCTATCAGCCGAATCCGGTCAAACCTTATTAGACCGGTACAAACCGGAAGTGGATATTTTAGTCACAACACAAGCCCCCAAGCCTGCTGATCAAGTTGAACTTGTATGAGACTCTGGTCAGCAGGTTTGAATCTTTCTTTCAAGGTTATCCAGAATATCATGTTGAGTCCCTATATCGTTTCCCAATGAACTTTATAATTTTCAAAAAACGATAACACCAGGTCATCAAATCATCATTAACTTGAACGTTGATCTGTGGTCCATCTTCTTTATAAAATCACAACTTTCTTAATAATCAAACCATCCTCCATAATCATTAAGTTTCTGTGCTCAGCCCCCAGATCATCTTGCAAACCAGCCAAAATCTTTTTCTTGTCAGACTTTTCATACACTCTTAAATATAACTTTTCATCTTCCTTAACGTTATCTCCTTTCGTGCCGTTTGATCATAAATTATGTCTCTTCCCAATGTACTGTTATTATGTTCTCCCTCACTTTTCTTATATCATCCTCGTATTCTCAACTGCAATACCCCTAACTCCACCGATTGATTCCACGCGTCAGTTACGAAAAGTAATGACCATAGATCTTGAAAAACATCGTATATTTTCCTCCACTTTTCAAGAAATCTCTTTCGCCTCTCTTCATTCTTTATATATTTATCTGGTCAACTGTCACTGCTCTCATCCGTACTCTATCTTCCTTCTTCGAGAATATCAAATATATTCATCCTCCATTTTCTATCTCTCCTCTTCAAGTTTCCTCCCAAGTTTCATTCTGCAAATTTTCCTCCTCTTCCTTTTTTGTTTCAACCATGGATCCTGCTTCCAACCCTTCAGGACTCAGTACCTCTACACAGCCCATTGTACCTCCAAGTACCGAACGATTGAAAGATACCTCTGGTGCTTCTTCTTCCTGTCAGAATCCTTCGGACTGGAAACCCTCTCCATACGCTCATGACGAAGTTATCGTTGCTTACATGCCCGTGGACATGTCCAAGGAGAAAAAAGACCCAAAATATGCAGGTCCAGAGTGGTATCCTACCAAGGTAAAGAAGTCTCACCTGGCTTCTTAGTTAGAAAATTACCACTTTCCTTCCAATGCTAGAATATGGGCTCTCGGACCTTCTGATTGTCCCTATACCGTTGATCCCGGAGTTATCACTATTTATCTTGACCATCTTGAGTAAGGTTTCAGGATTCCTTTAATCCCAATAGTCCAGTCTTTGTTGGATTATTATCATATTTGTCCTTCCCAACTCACTCCAAATAGTTGGAGGTTAGTTTACTGCTTTTTCGCCTTCATTCTTAGAATGAATCGCATTCCTTCTGTTGAACTTTTTAGGAACTATTACACTTTGAAAGTATCCGGCGAACGCGGATACATTCATTTTGCTAGAAGAACCTGTATTGCAAATGAACTGGGTACAGAATCCCAGATTTTTATTGACTCTTCCATTCCTCATGACAACAAACAGTGGCGAGAAAAATACTTTTTCTGTGCCATTCAAATCCAAATTTCCGATCCCAATGGTGTTTGCATTCATTAAACTCTCTGTTTCCTTTGAATAAGCGTCCAACACTTAGTGAGTATGATCAAGAGACTTGGGGCTTAATTTCTACTAGAGCTTTGATTGATGCGGCTGACCTAAAAACAGATGCAGGCCTAGCCAACCATGGTCTTTTTCCAGGTAAGGACAATAACAATGATATACTTTTCCTTCTTTTTATTATTACTTTTTCTTTAAGCCTCATCTTCACTTCATGCATATACAGGAACCATTGCTCACCAAATTCCCAGTGTCGCCGAACTTCGAAGAGTTGCTCTAGAAGAAGAAAAGTCTGACCCAAGCTTGCCAAACCCCCCCCCCAAGAAAAGAAAACACACTGCCCTTCGTTCCTCCAAAAGAAAGTCTGTTGAGAAGGAATCCTCTGCTGGTCAGGAGAAAATTGACCAGGCACCAGAGGATTTCGTTAGAGAAAATCCTGATAAAGAAAACCCTGATGTACAACTTGTTAAGATTGTTGCCAGTAATACTCCTGGTGTCAAGAGAAGGACTTCTAGAACTTCCAACACTTTGAGATGTAGGCTTAGGTTTACAGGTCCAACCTCTGGTCAGGGGTTATCTAGCTCTAAGAAGAGGAAGACAAAAGAATCTAATTCTACCCCCATTGAAGACCCCACTGAAGAAAACAATCCTCAAGAAGAAGCCCCCATTGCTACTGAAATCAATGTTGAAGAAGTTACAGAACATATACTCCCCACTACATCAGCTGAATTACCTCACGACACTTCGATTCTCCCAGAAAAAATGGTCGAGAATGAAGGTCAAGGTAAGGAAATTTTCTTTATTTTTTTGATCATCTGAAGGAAATTGCTGAAGATATACTCGCTCATGCTGCAGGTGATATCATTGAAGAGATTGCTGATCAATTATTTGATGTGAATGTTGATGTTTCCAATCCTCCTTTGGAAGTTGTTGCTAAAGAAAATATTTCTATGAATGTTGATGTTTCCAATCCTCCTGTTTTTGTTTTGCCTTTATCAAATCCTGCTATGAATGATGTCATTCCAGACATCAATATTGCTCCTATTCCTGAAGAAAATATCCAGAATATCCCACCACCTGAAGAAATCCTTGAAGTTGTTCCTCCAGAAATTAATGTTGCTCCCCAAGAAGTCCATATGGCAATTGATCCCCAAATTGGTCTTGGAGATCAAGAAAATATTGTGGCTGAAGCTTTTGTTTGCAGCCTGATTCAAATGATGCTGCTGTGAATATGGATCCTCACAATATGATTGAGGTTGCCAATCCCAAGCCAATTCCTAGCCAACCAGATGATACCCAGAGTGTTGCTGACTCGGGAAACCCTTTTAACCCTGGATGGCTTTTGAAAGAAAATCATACAGCCAGCCATAATTGGGAGGTTGCCAGAGAATGGGGAACCAAGGGCAGGATTCCTCGTGACAAGAGAGAAACAGC
Organism: Hakea prostrata; assembly: GCF_041222555.1. Classification (NCBI taxonomy): domain Eukaryota; kingdom Viridiplantae; phylum Streptophyta; class Magnoliopsida; order Proteales; family Proteaceae; genus Hakea; species Hakea prostrata. Next base: position 3,511 of record NW_028291209.1, read on the forward strand.
CCGAATGTCTGACCCTGATCTTTATTCGCATGGATGGGGGTAAGGAACAAATCTCTATCTTTCTTGTTAAAACTGATTTACTATTGATTTTATGTATTTATTCTATTTGGTCTTTATTGATTAACCTACAGATGTTTTGGAGCTGCTTTCAATGCTTTTTCTGAAAGTCTGGAAAGAAAAAAAGCTTTGTCTCAGGAAAATGACTGCCTGATTAAGAGGAATTTTGAACTGGTTAATGAGGTACAAGAACTCCGAAAAAGTTTGAACTCTTCAGAAAGAAAACTGACAGCTGCTGAATTCAGAGAGATAGATTTAATCAATGACATAGATGATTTACAAACTTACTACCAACTCTGCTCTGATTTATGCGCTGACTTGCAGGAAGAGGTTTCTATGTTAAGGAATGCTGTTTTGAAACATAAGGATGAGCTTCTTCAGCTCGAAATGTCAAAGAATGATGCCCTGGAAAGGGCCAGAATTGCTACCGTTGAGAGAGAAAATCTCAAAGAAAAGTTAGCCAGAGCCTTTGCCTGGTCAAAAGATGTTTAAAGAGAGAAGAATGAACTTCTGGAAAAGTTTGAAAAGACTGAGAAATTGAATGCAAATTTGAAGTTGGCTCATGAATACCATCTTTAACTCAATTTTGCGGGAAAAATCTACTTTGGAAAATCAGAAAGATAGTTTGGGATTGAGACTTTGCGAGGTTGCAGCAGAAAGAGATAATCTCAGGGTTTCCTTGAATTTGATTTCACAGGAAAAAGAAAGTCCACATGTTCTTTTAGATGAAACTTTGAAAAATAAAACCTTTATGCTTGAAGATATGGTTACAGAAAGAAGACCATTTGAGGTTGAAAAGCAAAGAATGCAAGAAGAATATCAAGTGGTCCTTAGCTCAATTACCTCATCCATAAAGGAAGTTGGGGACAATCCAGCTTTCATTGGGTTTTGCAAGAATATGGTAAAGGATTGTTCTGACCAAATCTTTTCGGAAATCCTCGAGATTCACCCCAATATGGACTTCAAGTTGCTGCCCCCAGAATTTCTCCCATCTAGAAAATTTTTTGATCTCAAGAATTTGAAGCACCCAAACTCAGATAGTTCCTCAGATGATGATAATGATGATGACAATGATGAGTCTTCCAGTTCTGGCAACAGTCACTCTGCCAGTGATCAAGATGATGATGATGATTCACCTTCTGAGGGTGATAAAGAAGTTGTTGCAGATGGTGACCCACCTGCAAATTCAAAGATTTAAGAAAACATTCTCTTTTTGCTTTTCAACTTACCTTTTTGTTGACCTCTTTAATATATATGATTTCTGACTTTGTCAATCTTTTTATTTCAATAGAATTTCCCTTTCTTCTCTTTTGCTCCTTGTGGTTTTGTCAAAATAGTACTTTGAAGAGAATCTTTATAATGTTGACCACAGATATAAAATGATAACCATCCTCAGGCCGTTGTAGATCTGATCAGATATCACCCTTCTGACCAATTACTATATCTTTAATTAGTTTCCAACGAAATAATCCTGAGGAGAATACAACTGATGAAGCTGTTATAACTGATCAGATATCCTTAGATAAAAATTGCTGATGAAGCTTTCATAATTGATTAGCTCCTTTGCCCTTGATCGAATGGCTGCCTTGGAAAGCTGGCTACTTGAGCCTGACTTTGGAAATTCGGGACCATCCTCGGAAGGAATGATCCATGATTTAGCTAGCATGACCAGGCCTTGGAAGGCTGGCTACTTGAGCCTGACTTACGAAAAGTTGGGACCACCCTCGGAAGGAATGATCCGTGATCAGCTTCGGAAAGCATGACAAGGCCTCAGAAGGCTGGCTACTTGAGCCTGACTTAAGAAAAGTTGGGACCACCCTCGAAAGGAATGATCTGTGTTCAGCTAGCATAATCATGCCTCGGAAGGCTGTCTTTCTAGAGCCTAACTTCGGAAAGTCGGGATCACCCTCGAAAGGAATGACCCTGGACCAGCGTTGAAAGGCATGATAAGTTTTTAGGAGGTTGCCTCGGAAGGCTAGCTTTCTAGAGCCTGACTTCGGAAAGTCGAGATCACCCTCTGAAGGAATGACCATGGATTAGCGTTGAAAGGCATGATCAGAAGACTGGTTCGCCAAAAAATACCTTTTGCACTAATTGAAGAAGAATCTTTTGATGACAATGATTGATAAAATGATTTCTTCAAGAATACCAGAAAATCCTGTCTCTTTTCTATTGATAGTATTTCTTGAGATGAATTACATTCCATGGTCGCCTCAAACAGCTCCCATAAGCATCCTTAAGCCAATATGTATTTTTGCTTACAGTTTTTGTCACCACATATGGTCCTTCCCAGTTTGCAGAAAGCTTTCCACAGTTCCTTGGATCTGATGCTGATTTCTTTCTCAAGACCAAATCTCCCACTCTAAAAGATTTAGGTCTGACACGAGCGTTATAGTACGCCGTTGTTCTCCTCTGGTATTCTATATTACGATATAGAGCTCTCTCCCTGACTTCATCTAGAAACTCAAGATTTATCCTCAATCCTTCTTCATTAGTCTCCGGATCAAATCTTTCTGATCTGTCTGATCCTACCATAACTGTCACATCCACCCAGCCGGTACCCCATTTGGAATACCCAGGAATATGATCCACAATCCAAAGATCAAGATTCGTAGGTCCATGCCTCCCACATACACAATGACATAATCATGAACAAAGATAATCAAAGTAAAAACAATTAATACTAAGTATCATGAATAAGGTAAGATTAAATAAATCAAGAGTGAGAAGACAGAAAATATCGAAGTGTGAACATAATCATAAAGGTGAGGGAAAGTATGATAACCACCCTCTCAGAGCAGCGGAAAAGAAGTGTGATTAAGTTAATTACAAGTTCAAGTATCAAAAGATAATCCAAAAACAAGTTAGTTACATGACCAAAGGTTCCATAAATACACCAAAGAAATGGGGCACTAAGCTAGGGTTTCCTCTACTCTAATAACAGTCTCCTCAATGGTACGGATGAAGTAAACCCAGCTTTGCCGCTCCCTCACAACCGTGGGGCTAACCTTGGTGCGGATAGTAATTCTCCTCATCACCAACACTCGGATCTTCACAGATGCCACTACCCGAAGGGTAGTATGCGAAATCATAGTCCGTCTCGAAGGGGGTGCCATCGTAGTCTTCGGTACCTATAGGATAATCTAAAAACATTTGTACAAAAGGAATGAGTTCGAAGAACTCAACAAGGTAGTTATTCCATATTGAGAAATCATACACATACAGAACATACATAATGCAAAGTGATATGGAACATATGATGCAGTATGATTCTAACTCTATGAATGCTAGTCTTTAGGGTAGACATGCTTTAAGTCATAGCACCATACTTCTTTGGGTGGTCAGTCACTCCCCCTCAATCATACAAGATATCTTGGGTCTGCCAAGGAAGTTTGATAAAGTCATCTCAAAAACCATGGTAAGGGAATAGGTCACCACTCTCTCACATCACCATTTGGTATAAGTACTGGCGCATGTCACAGTAAAGCCTAGCCCAATGCAAGTCATCTACTCAGTCGGTCAAGTCAGATCCAGATACGTCCATTCCTCACCCCCGGCGACCCTTTCCGGTATCCTTCACACTAGAGTTAGCGAAATCCAAGATTTCGAACTCATCAACCCTATTGGTCATCCACAAATAGTAAATGGGAAGCTCTCATGTCCTCTCACGGATTGGTTACCGGTCTTGAGCGCCCGTGAGCCCAAGTCTAGCCATTTGCAACCTTACCAATAAATGGCCCCTTTCGGGTATTCGTAGCATGGTTTATGTCCCCTACCAGATTGGTTACCGACCTAGAGCGCCCATCCAACCATACACTACCACTGGTTGTTTGGTCTCAATGCCCTTCCGATTCGGGTCTGACACGACAAGGATAAACCTAGCCAACCAACTAGACAGTCCTATGTATGTCATCCAATAACCCGGGATGGTGTCTATATGCACCATCGAAGAACATCCCATACTATTCCCTCCGATGCCTAAGGATAGAAGTGTCAATAGAACACTCCCCAAGCCCAAGTTGTACATAAACAATCACATATTCAAGTTCATCATCTTTCATGCATCCAATACTTCTTATCATAATAGTTAAATCATGATATTGAAATGAATCATCATAGACATAAGTAAACGAGAATAGTAATGTAACATGACAAGAGTATGAAAATGTCAATACCACTGTTCTAACACATATATAACAGTCTTATAAAGATTTAAAAGTAATCAAAAGGTTCTATTCATAAACAAGAACATAAATTATAAGTTGGTGATCTATATATTTATGGAGATAACCATCCTTACCTTGGGTTGAATTGATGATGAATTGAGAGTACCAAGAAATAGTCCAAAATAATTGTTAAGGCCCTAAACAAACATCAATAATAAGTTAGAGAAGAAATTAGGAAGATTGGATAGTAATTGGATCAAAATTGGCCAAGGTTGCTGTCAGCAACAACTTTGGTCGATGGTTTTGGTCGAGGGTATCAACCAAAAGGATCGACCAAAATTTCCTTCAGGACAAAATGATGGATTTTGGGTGTTTTCATCCGAAATTGGTTTTCCGGTGTTTGGATCAATCTGAAAGTTGGAGGAACACTTAACAACAGTACAGTAGTAGGACACTATAAGTCAAGAAATTTACCCAATCCAATGGTCCAAACAAAAAGCCCCAAATTGAGCTAACAAGTTCAAGTGACAAACATTATGGCATGAGTTGGGATTGATTGCATTGTCATGGAAATGGCATGTAATAGCTAGGGGAACTAATAGAATTTCGATTGGAATCATATAGAAGTGATAAATATGAACATAGTATGTCCTACAACTCAGTTTGGTACAAAATGACATGATGTTAATAGAAAAATAGAGGAATACATATGCTAGGCATGAGGTGGAGGCATAGCATCAATGGATGGCTAAGAAACTCATAGGTTAATCATGTGTAGACGCTTGGAGTGGTGGTTGCAAGGTTGCAGCACCATTTCCAATGTCTCACCAGCAAGAAAGGAATAGAAAGAATAGAAAATGGTAGGATAGAGAGTGGAATGGTGATTCATACCTTAGTGTGGAAGATGTAGACAAAAATCAATAATAAACAATGAGTTTTGATGAGGTGCCCTTCACATTAGCCAAGGAGATGCCTTGGGAAGCACTCCCTATGATTTCAGGTGAGAAAATGATTGAACAAGGGCTCAAGGCTCGAGGTCATAATAAATAGAATAGGAATATTCAATGGAATCTTTAACTTGGAAAACTGGGAAACTTTGGTCGATGGTTTTGGTCGATGGCATCGACCAAAAGGATCGACAAAATGTTTCTCAGCAGAAAAACAGGTTTAGTTCAGCAACTTCAAGAAGGGATTTGAAAGGCTATACAAGGTCAATTTGAATGAGGTTTTCTTCCACAATTAAATCAAGAAGTCTAGTTTCGGGGAATACCTTCGGATTGTGCACAGGAGGTCATTAGGTACATCAACTAGATTAATCTTCTCCGATGCGCAGACTTTCCTTAAACACTGATAATGCATTTAAGCAAGGGGTATCATCATCAATGTCCATAGGCTCGGTCTCCGAATCATGATCATCAATCAAAATTGTGAAATCCCTCGGATTTCTACCCCTTTAACCCATGGTTTTAAGACCGAGAATCTGGGCCTTGTTTCGGCGATAATTGTGGACCATTCAAATCAAGCCCGAAGGATTGGAAATTGAACAAATGTTGGTAGATGACCCTTATAATGACTCAAAAACTCTCCTAGAGTTTAAGTGAAGAGAGAAGATTAGTCTCGATAATGTAAAAAGGGTAATTTTGGAATATCTGTAGATCAGTTATGGAGAATCTGATTGACGCAAATAATGTATCAAATCGAAGATCGTCGAAAGACCTTTCCAACAAACCAAAAATTATTGAAATCGGAGTTCGTTTGGGGGTCCAACCATGGACTAGAAGTTTGGACCATTTGGGTGAACCAACCCCACCCCATTTTCTATTTAGGGGCAAAATTGGAAATTCGGATTTTTAAACCCTATTTATGTTTTACCTCATCCGTAAACGCATTTTTGGAGGCTAGAAAGAAGCGGAGGCTTTGGGAAGAGGAGAAAGGAAGGAGAAGAGTATTTCTCATCCAATCAAAGGTGTTCTGCAACTCGAATCATTGCGGGAATTTTATGAAGGTTAGTTTTCTTTAATCCTTCTCTTATACATGGTTTTGGGAGCAACTTCTCTTCTTTCCTTTTGAGAGATCTTAAAGAAATGCATGTTTGGTATAATGGATGATCCTCTTTTATTGTATTAAGTTTCCCCTCGAGTTTGGGAGTAATGGTTTATTCCCTTGCAAAATATTTTAGAATTTGACTCTCTAGGTTGCCCACGGGTGATTTATGAGAGTCAAATTTGGGGTTTTTTGAGATGGGTCAAATTTAATAAAATTGAAGGTACCCGTAGGATCCTTTTGTTTCCAATTAGATTTTCCCAAAGTTTTGTTTCATTATAAACTTCGAGTTGGTGGCAAATTAGTGACCATTCACTAGTGAGGTTGAGAACTACCCCTTTTTAACCTAGTTTTCAGATTTGGGTTTTTGTGGGAAGATTTTAGGATATCCTTTGAAATCCAAATGGGCTCTAATTTGTGATAATTATTTCTTTTGCATAAATAGGTTAATATATCTTTAATCACTAATTTGTGGGAGTCGATTCTTGGATTTGGAGGAAGAACAAATTAAAAGGTGAGGAATATACTTAACTTTATATTACATGTGTAATGATGTTAGTTACTTTTCATTATTGATATCTTGTATTGCTTTAGTATTATCTTGTGGTTATTTTATGTCTTTTGTTAAATATGAATTGCTATAATTTATGTTTATTATTACTTCTGATGTTGCTCCTTGCTTTGAAATCTATTATTGTTGTTATGAAATGGAATGTGATTGTGTGAGAGGAGAAATATTATTATTTCTTCTACCTTGTATTTTCTACTAGGGTTGTGGGTTCACCCATTGCCCTAGTGATATTATATGATTGCTTATATTGTGGTTGGGAATGGGGAATGCCCTTTTGGCATTTCTTGCCATAGGATACTAGAGGAGGCGGTATGGGACGCATTTCTATGGTGCCCTTGGCTCTTTCCCGATTACTGATTTACATATTTAGGACATGTCTAGAAGTGTTTGGTTAGGTGACCTCATGAGTACTACTACCCTTTCGGCAGTGGTATTGAAGCCGGTTAACCCGTGATGTTAGTGGCTGGGTCCTATGTGTCAAGCAGGCCCACTGTCATCATGAGAAGGTAGGCTTGCATATAATAGACAAGGGCTCATGGGCGCACAAGACCGGTGAAATGACCCGTGAGAGGACATGGAGAACATCCTGTCCATTATATGTGGATGACTATAGAGTTAGGGGTCAACGTAGTCCGAGTTGGTTGGTGCCATAGGATACGTTGACTCTAGGTGGGAAAGTATCGAACCAACAGGGCACTAGGCATGAGGGGAGATATTGGATACTGAACCGAGTTGGTTGGTGCCATAGGGGAAGTATCTATACCACATGTAGTATGAGATCATATGACTTTGCATTGGCCTAGGATTATCCTTGACACGCGCCAGATCTTATACCAATGGTGATGTGAGAGAGTGGTGACCTAATCCCCAACCATGGCTTGACAGGACTTTACACAACAACCGCGGAGAACCCAACAGACGTGCATCAGAGCAATGAGGGAAGAGTGATGAGACCGCCCAAAGAAGACTGGTGTATGACTTAATGCGTGTCTACCATAGAGACTTCATGATAGAGTTAGGAGCATAGTCATTCACATATCATATCATTGTCATAAATTACATTATTGATATTCATGTTATATGTGTGGTGTGGAATCTTGAGAATGAATGTGTGATATGATGTTGAGTTGACCTCATTGAGTTCTGTTGAACTCATTCCTTTTATATGTCTTTTTTTCTATTAGATTATGCTGCAGGTTATGAGGACTTCTTCCAAATGGAGGATGCGTTACCAATATGTCTTCTTGAAGGAGTGATCGAAGAAGAAGTGGACGCACACGGAGCTTCATGCCAGTATCAAGACTGTTCTTTTTGATTGGATTCCATTAGAGAACAAGTTTAGTTTATTTTTCCGTTGCAAATAAAACTACTCTCTTTTCTTTTCAAAACTCTAATGTTATACCTTTTATTTTGAAGTAATGGATGACTGTAACCATTATTTCGATTTTGATAATTTATTACTTGAACTTGATTTATTCTTGTCCATTTAATTATGCTATATCATGTTTTGTATGGATTTGTCACTGAACCTAGATCTTGCGGTGTATCACCCCCATGGGTATTCGGGTATGACCGGTTCCAAGCTGGGAGGGGTGTCACAGAAGTGGTATCAGAGCCTAGGTTCATACAAGTCCTAACATTATATGATACAGTAGGGGCATCCTGAGTCATCGATCCATAAATGACTCTATTAAATAGAAGTGAATAATAGGCTCAATGTTTGTGAATTTTTAAAAGTAATCGCAAGCGCACGGTATCGTGTAGCTAACGGGTCGATCTCAGGGAGATATGCCACTTATAATTCAACCTCTTAATAGTAATGCGAGAGTGGAATGATTCAATTTTTTTTTAACTAATTAACTAAACTAAACGATCCTAATCTATACGTCTAATGCAATCGAATTGAAACGAACAATAAATTAAACACAATCAATGCATAAATAAAAGACAGGAAAATGCAGATGCAACACCACCCGTCACCAGAAGCAGAGGCACGACTGTAGGCTTGCTCCGGTTATGTGGTCCGAGATTATGAATGAATAGGCAGAAAGTAAATAACAGAAAGTAAATAACAAAGCAATAAACAAAGCAATAAAAGGAAAAGGAAATAACTAAAATGCAGATGCAACACCACCCGTCACCAAAGCCAGAGGCACGACTGTAGGCTTGCTCCGGTTATGTGGTCCGAGATTATGAATGAATAGGCAGAACAATAAATAATGCTGAAAGTAAATCCTAAATTAAGAATATGGAGGGTAGATAGAAGCGGGAATGGAGGGAGGAGAGAAGATTAATAACGAAGGTTACTTACTTCCGAATTGAACAAACGATTCGAATCTCAACCAACCCTAACAACCAGATCTAGATCTATTATGATCTAAATCTGCAATTGCTAGACCCAGAGAAAAACGAATCTAAAAAAATTGAAACTTGAACTTGAAGCTTGAACTTGAATTGCATTACATAAAAAGATTAAACTTAAAACATTGAATCTAGAAATTTAAATCTCACTAATGCAAGCAAAGAAAACTAGAGAAAATCTTAATAAACTAAAGAGAGAAGAAAGAATGCTTCTACTAAGTTCTAGAACATCTTCTCCTTTGATGGAGTAGGCTCTCTTTTTATAGAGTTTACATGAGATATGAAGCACGGCTGAATTTGAATAAAACTTAGGGTTTCTATCTGACTCATCTAATTAGGGTTTTGACGTACTAATCGCGCCGACTTAGAGAGATCAGATGCATAATCCCACCGTTGGATTTGAGGTTTAAGTAGTCGTGAAGCTCTCCTCCAAAAATCAGCACGATCGGACATCGGATGACCATTCGATGAAGGGTTTGATCGAAACTGGACAGAGGCATTCAAAAACGGGATTTTTGCTTCATCCTTATCTGAATATAATTCTTTTTCCTCTTTTTCTTTCTTTAATCAAATCCCAAATAGAAAATAAGATATTGAGGTATGCAAGGACTCTTTTCCATCTGAACTCTCTCAATAATATCTCTGTAGATTTGATTTAAAATCTCAGCCGTAGATCAAATTTGCCTTATTTATCTCTTCAATATTTCGGAGTTGGCCCGTAATCACACATCTCTAGCCCATCATGCTCCAGATCAAGCCCATTTTCGCATTTGAGAATTTGAATGGACTTCTTGACGTGTAAAATAACATGATTCAAGCCCAAAACTCCAAATATTTGCTTAAATCTTGAAAAGTCCTAAAATCTGCAAAAACAACATAAAACCCAAGGTAACTCCATTCTAAGTGTATAAAATGCATGCTTTATGCCCTAAGATTTCACACATAAATGTGTTCATCACTCAACATGAACTTAGAAAATTTATTGTAATGTTGCATAATGAATCAACTTGAATAAGATACAATAAGTATATGAAACACAAAGTCATGAATGTCATTAATTAAACAAAAGCATAAAACACAATAAAGCATATAAAACATAAAGTGCATAATTTATAAAATATTTAGATTCTAAAATATCATAACCCAATATCAAGCGAAAGAGCGTGGACAAATACGCATAATAAAACATGTGTTTGTAACATAATAAAGCCGAGTGAAGTTACCCAGTACATTTGTGAGAGTAGAAGGTAGAGTCAAGGTTGTTAACGTTTGGGTGGAGGTTGAGGCATTTTGGACGAAGGAAGTTCTCCAAATTTTCTCCCTCAATTTCTCCGTGTTAGTGAAATTCACTCCAAAGTGTCTGAAGATACGGGTCAAGAGACACCCGTACCCAAGGTTGGATACCTTGGGGTGCTGCACGTTGAATGATTTATGTGAAATCAATGGGGATACCTAACATATAAGCGAAGATGGTGTGTGGAGAAAGTTTGCATTTGATTTCGTGAAGGAGATGTAATTAAATCTCGCGTTCGAGCGTCGCATGGAATTAGATCTAACCTAGAAGTGTAGTAGAACCACCCCCAAGACAAGAGTGAGGGTGAGAGAATGTGAAAAAGGTTAAAGTATGGAAAAAAATAATAATAATAAATTGGGTTGTGGGCGCAGGCACAGGAAGCAAACGTCCACGCGGAGAGACGCCCACGCCCTTGCGCGCACGCGCAATGCTAAAAGGAAATACCAAAAAAAAAAAAAAAAAATTCTTTTTCTGTTCTGGCAGGTCTCTGATTTCCAGAGTCCTACCGGGCGGGTGGTCGGGCGCTTGAAGCCACCGGCCCAACCCCCCCTTTGTTTTTCAAGAAAAACAAAAAAAAAATTTCTTCTCGGGATGCTTTTTTTTTGAGACGCCTAGGTTTTTTAAAAAAAAAAGAATAATAATAAAAAATATATATATATATATATATATATTTATTTATTTATATATATAAAAATATAAAATAAAATAAAAACATTTTTTTGGGCCCTTAATTTCAGAAACCTCCCGGGTCCCACAAAAAAAATAAAAAGTTTGAAAGAAAAATTTTTTTCTTCTTCTTTTGGGCATGTGATTTAAAAAACCATGATTCCTTAAAAAAAAAAAAAAAGAAAGAAAAATAACTTTTCTTTTTCGGGCCCTTGATTTCAAAGACTGGGTATTTATTTATTATTTAAAAAAAATAATTAGGTTCTGATTTCAGAAACCCCTAGTCCTCTTGGGAAAAGAAAAATAATAATTTGAAGTTATTATTATTATTTTTCTTTCTCTTGGCCCTCTTATTCCAAAGACCCCATGGTATTTACCAAAAAGAAAATTTTGGAAAGCTTCTAAGCACTTCTATTGGTTTCCAATATAATAATAAATAAATTAAATTAAATTTTTAATTAAATTTTTTTTGGGGACCTTTAAGCACTTCAATTGGTATTTATTCTTGCCTTAAGCTCAAATGGTTGGTTGGTTTGCTAGTGGTTATTACAAGAGATGGATGTATTGGACTTGTGCATTTGTGAAGTTGGATATGAAGGATTTTTGTGCAATATTAGGCATGGATTGGCTGACAGCTCACAAGGCAGTCATCTCATGTTCTGAGGAGAAAGTTCGATTTCATCCTGTTGATGGCCTTGTTTTCGAGTTCCAAAGTGATTTGGGAAAGCATTGTGTAGAAGACTATAGTGGTGGCACTCTAGACAAAGGAATTAGTGGGGGTGCTAAGCTATGGGCTTCCAAAAAAAGAAATGAAGGAAGTGAAGTCCATTGAAGACGTTGAAGTAGCGAAGAATTTCCAAGAGTTGAAGAAGAGATTGACCAATGCACCGGTGTTGACTGTACCCGACAACTCTGGAGGATTGACGGTTTACACAAATGCATCGAAGATCGGTCTTGGTTGTGTGTTAATGCTACATGGGAAAGTGGTAGCCTATGCGTCACCGCAACTTAAGGATTATGAACACAATTATCCCACTCATAATCTTAAGTTGGTTGCTGCGGTCCTTGCTTTGAAGTTATGATGCCACAATCTTTTTGGAGAAAAGATAGCCATTGTTCACCGATCATAAGAGCTGGAAATTCAAAAGGAGTTGAATATGAGATAACGTCGGTGGTTGGAGTTAGTAAAGGACTATGCTTGCGATATCCAATATCATTCGGGTAAAGCAAATGTAGTGGCCGATGCCTTGAGTAGGAAGAGCACTCGAGGAGTGATTGATCTTAATGTTCTGTAAGCCTTTGTTGAACTCTATTGTGAAGTTGGAGTTGGAGATTGTGCCGGAAGGTTTTGAGGTAATTTTTGTTGCTTTGATAGCAAAGATTACCCTAAGTGGTAGGATCATTACCTTGCAGCCTTCGGATCCTTTGTTGCAAGAGAAGCTAGAGAAGAGATGCTTCGTGCTTGTGTAGTAGGCATGAGTGGAAGTTGGGATGAAGCTAGAGGACGAAGAGTTTTGGGGCCTTGAATTGAGAGAAGCCACTGGAGCTATGGTTGACTTGATTAGAGCAAGAATCAAGGTAGCTTAGTCTAGCAAGAAGTCTTGTGCAGATAAAAGAAGGACAGACTTTGATTTTCAGGTAGGTGAAAGGGCATTTCTGAAGGTCTCGCCATGAGAGGTGTGATGAGGTTCAACATCAAGGGGATGTTTAGCCCAAGATATGTTGGTCCTTTTGAAATTATAGAGAAAGTGGGACTGGTTGGATATGGGTTGGCACTTCCGACATCTTTGGCAGGTGTACTTAATGTGTTCCATGTTTATATGCTTTGTCAAGGTATAGAGAACCCGGAACACCTAATACCACAAGAATTGGAAGGATTGAGTGTGGATTTATCTAATGAAGAAGAGGTTGCTGACACATTGGACCGAAAGGACAAGCAATTCAGAAATCGACCCATTCCTTTGGTGAATGGTAGGTGGAAGAATCACGAAGTAGAAGAAGCCTCATGGGAGATAGAAGATGAAATGCGGGAGAAGTATCCTATCCTCTTTAGCACTTCAAGTACCTCAATTTCGAGGACAAAATTTCTTTTAAGGGGGGAGGAATGTGAAATCCCCCGGATTTCTACCCCTTTAACCCATGGTTTTAAGACCGAGAATCTGGGCCTTGTTTCGGCGATAATTGTGGACCATTCAAATCAAGCCCGAAGGATTGGAAATTGAACAAATGTTGGTAGATGACCCTTATAATGACTCAAAAACTCTCCTAGAGTTTAAGTGAAGAGAGAAGATTAGTCTCGATAGTGTAAAAAGGGTAATTTTGGAATATTTGTAGATCAGTGATGGAGAATCTGATTGACACAAATAATGTATCAAATCAAATATCGTCGAAAGACCTTTCCAACGAACCAAAAATCATTGAAATCGGAGTTCGTTTGGGGGTCCAACCATGGACTAGAAGTTTGGACCGTTTGGGTGAACCAACCCCACCCCATTTTCTATTTAGGGGCAAAATTGGAAATTTGGATTTTTAAACCCTATTTATGTTTTATCTCATCCGTAAACGCATTTTTGGAGGCTAGAAAGAAGCGGAGGCTTTGGGAAGAGGAGAAAGGAAGGAGAAGAGTATTTCTCATCCAATCAAAGGTGTTCTGCAACTCGGATCATTGCGGGAATTTTATGAAAGGTTAGTTTTCTTTAATCCTTCTCTTATACATGGTTTTGGGAGCAATTTCTCTTCTTTCCTTTTGAGAGATCTTAAAGAAATGCATGTTTGGTATAATGGATGATCCTCTTTTATTGTATTAAGGTTCCCCTTGAGTTTGGGAGTAATCGTTTATTCCCTTGCAAAATATTTTAGAATTTGACTCTCTAGGTTACCCACGGGTGATTTATGAGAGTCAAATTTGGGGCTTTTTGAGATGGGTCAAATTTAATAAAATTGAAGGTACCCGTAGGATCCTTTTGTTCCTTGTCCCAAAGTGCCTTAAAACCGAGTGGTGGCAATTAGTGACCTCCTGTGGGTTGGACTCCCCCCTGTGTTTGGTTTTGTGGGAAGATTTTAGGATATCCTTTGAAATCCAAATGGGCTCTAATTTGTGATAATTATTTCTTTTGCATAAATAGGTTAATATATCTTTAATCACTAATTTGTGGGAGTAGATTCTTGGATTTGGAGGAAGAACAAATTAAAAGGTGAGGAATATACTTAACTTTATATTACATGTGTAATGATGTTAGTTACTTTTCATTATTGATATCTTGTATTGCTTTAGTATTATCTTGTGATTATTTTATGTCTTTTGTTAAATATGAATTGCTATAATTTATGTTTATTATTACTTCTGATGTTGCTCCTTGCTTTGAAATCTATTATTGTTGTTATGAAATGGAATGTGATTGTGTGAGAGGAGAAATATTATTATTTCTTCTACCTTGTATTTTCTACTAGGGTTGTGGGTTCACCCATTGCCCTAGTGATATTATATGATTGCTTATATTGTGGTTGGGAATGGGGAATGCCCTTTTGGCATTTCTTGCCATAGGATACTAAAGGAGGCGGCATGGGACGCATTCCTATGGTGCCCTTGGCTCTTTCCCGATTACTGATTTACATATTTAGGGCATGTCTAGAAGTGTTTGGTTAGGTGACCTCATGATTACTACTACCCTTTCGGCAGTGGTATTGAAGCCGGTTAACCCGTGATGTTAGTGGCTGGGTCCTATGTGTCAAGCAGGCCCACTGTCATCATGAGAAGGTAGGGTTGCATATCATAGACAAGGGCTCATGGGCGCTCAAGACCGGTGAAATGACCCGTGAGAGGACATGGAGAACATCCTGTCCATTATATGTGGATGACTATAGAGTTAGGGGTCAACGTAGTCCGAGTTGGTTGGTGCCATAGGATACGTTGACTCTAGGTGGGAAAGTATCGAACCAACAGGGCACTAGGCATGAGGGGAGATATTGGATACTGAACCGAGTTGGTTGGTGCCATAGGGGAAGTATCTATACCACATGTAGTATGAGATCATATGACTTTGCATTGGCCTAGGATTATCCTTGACACGCGCCAGATCTTATACCAATGGTGATGTGAGAGAGTGGTGACCTAATCCCCAACCATGGCTTGACAGGACTTTACACAACAACCGCGGAGAACCCAACAGACGTGCATCAGAGCCGTGAGGGAAGAGTGATGAGACCGCCCAAAGAAGACTGGCGTATGACTTAATGCGTGTCTACCATAGAGACTTCATGATAGAGTTAGGAGCATAGTCATTCACATATCATATCATTGTCATTAATTACATTATTGATATTCATGTTATATGTGTGGTGTGGAATCTTGAGAATGAATGTGTGATATGATGTTGAGTTTACCTCACTAAGTTCTGTTGAACTCATTCCTTTTATATATCTTTTTTTCTATTAGATTATGCTGCAGGTTATGAGGACTTCCTCCAAATGGAGGATGCGTTACCAATATGTCTTCTTGAAGGAGTGATCAAAGAAGAAGTGGACGCACATGGAGCTTCATGCCAATATCAAGACTGTTCTTTTGGATCGGATTCCATTAGAGAACAAGTTTAGTTTATTTTTCCGCTGCGAATAAAACTACTCTCTTTTCTTTTCAAAACTCTGATGTTATACCTTTTATTTTGAAGTAATGGATGACTGTAACCATTATTTCGATTTTGATAATTTATTACTTGAACTTGATTTATTCTTGTCTATTTAATTATGCTATATCATGTTTTGTATGGATTTGTCACTGAACCTAGATCTTGTGGTGTATCACCCCCACGGGTATTCGGGTATGACCGGATCCGGCTGGGTGGGGTGTGACAAGAATGGTCCATAGGTCTCTTCTACCACCGCTATTGGTCTTCGGACCTGAATACAACAGTGGATCCGGGTTAGGTTCAGGGTTAGAATATGGCTGGATATTACAATAACCTCCACTGGAGCCAAAGCCTCGGACCCATATGCCAGCTTAAAAGGTGTTTCTCCCATTGGTGTTCTGACTGTAGTCCTATACATCCACAGCACATGAGGTAATTCATTGATCCACAGGCTGTTTGCCTCATCCAGTCTCCTCTTAATTCCTTGTAGAAGTGTTCTGTTGGTTACCTCGATTTGACCATTGCATTGAGGATATGCTACAGAGGAGTTCTTGCATTCGATGTGATAATCTACACAGAATTCCTTGAATCTTTCATTATCAAATTGAGTTCCATGATCCGTCAGTAAAATCTTTGGCAGACCATATCTGAATATAACATTGTTTCTGAAGAACTACTCAATTTGATTTGTGGTTGTCGTGGCTAAGGCTTCTACTTCCACCCATTTTGTGAAGTAATCAATTGCAGCTACCACGAATTTCTTCCCTCCAGTTGTAACAGGAAATGGACCAAGTAGATCCGTCCCCCACATTGCAAATGGAATGGGATTGAGTATTGATGTCAGTTGTTCCGCCAGTTGGTTCTGAATTGGTGCATGAATTTGACATTGATGACATCTCCTTACATACTCAATTGCTTCAATCTGCATGCGTGGCCAATAGAATCCTTGCCTTAGAACTTTATAAGCCAAAGCCTTCCCACCTAGATGACTTCCACATATTCCTTCATGGACCTCTGCTAGAGCATATTGTGCATCGGATGGTCCTAAACACTTCAAAAGTGGTCCCGGAACTGCTCTTTTATATAACAGTTCATTCTTTAGAATAAACTTGGCAGCTCTTCTTTTCACAGTTTTGGCCTTTTCTCTATCCTCAGGTAGAATACCCTCTTTTAGATACTGTATAATAGGATTCATCCAAGATATTTTCGCATCAATTTCCATTATCTCTGGCTCTAAATATGCTGGGATATCCAGTTCCTCAATATATATAGCCTGCGGTAAAGAAGTAGATTTTGCAGATGCTAATTTCGCCAAAGAATCTGCCATTGTATTTTGATTTCGGGATATTCTCATGATCGAGAATTGTGAAAACCATCCCTTACACTCCAATACCTTCTTGAGATAATTGATCATCTGATCATCTTTCGCATCATAAACTCCTGTAACTTTACTGACCACCAGCTCAGAATCACTTTTTACTTCGATGTTCTGCACACAGAGGGATTTGGCCAATCGCAAGCCCGCAATGAGAGCTTCATACTCTGCTTCATTGTTTGAAGCGTGAAAATTAAATCGAAGTGCATTCTGAATTACAAATCCGAACGGACTTTGGAAAATCACGCCTGCTCTTGATCCCTGAGAATGACTTGATCCATCCACATGTAGAGTCCCCCCAGTAGATATTTCATTGGAATCTTTTTCTTCCTCTGGTGGTGAAATACTCTCAGCAATAAAATCAGCCAACACCTGTGCCTTTATTGCAGTTCTGGGTTTATAATCTATATCATCTTCTTTCAACTCTACTGCCCATGACACCATTCTCCCCTCAAGATCAGGCTTATGTAATATTTTCTTTAAAGCCAGTTAGTAAGAACAATAATTGGATGAGCCTGAAAATAGGGCCTAAGCTTTCTGGCCGCTATTATCAAAGCTAAAGCCTGTTTTTCAAATTCTGGATATCGAGACTCTGCATCTAACAATGTATGACTTACAAAGTAGATAGGATTTTGGATAGTGCCTTCTTCTCGAATTAATACCGCACTCACTGCCGCTTTCGAAGAAGATAAACATATCTGCAAGACCTCTCATGGCTTTGGTCGAGATAGAACTAGTGGACTGGTCAGCCTCCTTTTCAGTTCTTCAAATGAACTTTGACAGTCTTCTGACCACCTGAATTCGTTAAGTGCATTTAGATTTTTCAATGCTTTGAAGAATGGTGCACATTTATCTCTTGATTTTGATATAAACTTGCTCAATGCCATAGCTCTTCCTGGTTAAACTTTGGATTTCCTTCATACTGCTGGGTGTTGTCATATTCAAAATGGCCCTGATTTTCTCTGGATTCGCCTCAATACCCCTATGTGTAACCATATAACCAAGGAATTTACCAGATGAAACTCCAAATGCACACTTTTCGGGATTGAGTCTCATTCCATTCCGTCTGAGTACATCAAAGCATTCCCTTAGATCAGTGAGATGATCAGATTTAAATTGACTTTCTACGAGAAGATCATCTACATAAACCTCCATATTTCTTCCAATCTGGTCGGCAAACAATTTATTCATTGCCCTCTGATATGTTGCTCCAACATTTTTTAATCTGAAAGGCATAACCTTATAACAATAGCTTTCCCGATTTGTCATGAATGATGTATGGGGTTGGTCCTCCTTCTTCATAAGAATTTGATTATAACCAGAATAAGCATCCATAAAGCTTAACATTTGCTGACTTGATGTGGCATCGATCAACTGATCAATTCGTGGTAGAGGATAACAACCCTTAGGACATGCCTTGTTCAAAACAGTATAATCCACGCTAATTCGCCATTTGCCATTATGTTTTTTCACCATTACGACATTTGCCAGCCATTTGGGACAGCTTTTCCACTTCAACCTTGATCGCTTCATGCTTTTCTGATGAGAAATTCCTTCGCCTTTGCTTTACTGGTTTGATAGATTTATCTATCCAAAGACGATGTTCTGCTACTTCCCTACTCAAACCTAGCATATCCTATGCTGACTAGGCAAAGACATCTGCATTTTGTTGAAGAAATTCTTTCAACTGGTCCTTGTCTTGATTGGTCTGATCAGCCCCAATCATGGTTCCCTTGTCTGGATTTTCAAGACAAAAACAAATTTTTTCCAGCTTTTCTACTGGTTTTCCTCTTTGAATTTTTCTTCATCCCTGTTATCCATGACCTCCACAGTAAGAGCAAGAGCTTTACCTTGTGATTTTGAATCTTTCAAAAAGGTTGTATAGCTTTGCCTCGAAGTTCTTTGATCAGATTTGCATTCTCCAATGCCTCCTTTAGTTGGGAATTTTACTTTCAGATGTCTCGTTGAAACCACAGCTCCAATAGCATTCAGTGTTGGTAGCATTCAGTGTTGGTCTTCCTAGAATTATATTGTAAGCTGACAGATTCTTTATCAACAAGAATTTAGTAACCGTAGTTACTGTTTGTGGATGTGTTCCCAATGTGATTGTTAACTCCACAGTTCCCTCCACCGAAGTAGATTCTCCAGAAAATCCAAATAATCTTGTCCCACGAGGCTTTATCTTGACCATATCCATCTTCAACAGTTGAAAGGCGTCATAAGACATAGTGTCTACAGAAGACCTCGTATCAATTAAAACCCTGTGAATATCTCTGTTTGCCACCTCAATGACTACCACAATGGCATCATCATGTGGCTCTTGAATTCCATCCATCTCCTCCTCTGTGAAGACTATCTCCTTCATCTTCTTGATTCTTTTAGGAATAACATGAGATTGGCATGTGCCTTAGACTTTGAAATTGAATTTAAATCTAAACTCCCCAGGATGGTCATGATAGGAGACTGCTTCTGTTGAACCTGCTGGTTTTCCTAATGTTTAGCATTTTCATCTGGAGAATTAGATTGAAAATCTCCTTTCGCCTGGTCCTCGCTTACTGGTGTTCGGTTATCCCATATTCTCGACTGAACATTTCTCCAGTTACCTCCATTTCTCCTTTGAACATAGTGATCTAGTCTCCCTTGACTGATTAATCATTCAATTTCATTTTTCAAGATTCTGCAATTATCAGTATCATGACCATGATCCCTGTGATATCTACAAAATCCGTTTGGATTCCTCTCATCTGCCTTTGCTATCATTGGTAATGGCCATTTTATAATTCCCTGATGTTGAATTCACATCAGAATTTCCGACCTTCTAGTATTAAGAGGAGTGTAATTTTCTTGGAATGGCCTCGGAATATCCCTTCTGAATTGACGATCAGGACCATTTCTTGGAAAATTTCTATTATTCCTTCGATCCCTCTGATCAGATCTCATGACTCCATCTTCTTTCTTTTTGTCTCCGTCGCCATCAGTCTCCTTCCTCACCTGAAGAATATCTTTCATATTAGCATATTGATTACAGCGAGTTGTCAACTCTGCAATGTTGGCTGGCTTGTTCATGATCAGGAATTCTAACAAATGATCATCTGTCAGACCTCTGAACATAGCATCATACGCTACTGCTTCATTCAAGTTCTTTATCTAAATTGATTCCTGATTGAATCTTTTCATATAACGTCAAACTAACTCTCTTGATTTTTGGCGAATTGCAGCCAAATTATCCACCGTTTTACTACTCTTCATACTACTTTGGAATCTCGACAAGAGTATTTTTGTCAAATCTCTGAAATCTCTAATAGAATCCGGTAATAAGCTGAAGAACCATGTTGCTGCAAGACCTTTCAACGAAGATGGAAAGGATCGACACTTTAAGACATTAGAATTACTTGCTAGCATCATAACGGAGTTGAATTGAGCTAGATGTTCCATCGGATCTGTGCTTCCATCATACATCGTGAATACCGGAAGCTTAAAATTGTGCGGCAATGGTGCTGACATGATATCCTTAGAAAATGGATTCTGATTCATCGCTTCTTCCACCTTTTCTCAGTTATCTTTGTTCGTCAATCGTTGAATTTGATCATCATGGATACGAAATCTTTTACTGATTTCAGATCCGTGAACCTCAGATCTGCTACCTTCTGACCTCCTTGCTTCTCTTTTATCTCCCCGATCTTCAAGACTTCATCCTTGGAGGATCCTTAATCTTCAGATTCCAGAGGAATATAATTTGGATCTGCACTTTCTCCCGATCCTTCCCTGAGAATCGATCTTCTTTGACCTTCTCTTGACCTCTGGATCTAAGGATTCGGAACAGAGATCGTTTCAGCACGAGAAAGAGTTCCAGATCTTCTAGTTGGTGAGATCGGAACTCTTCCCTCAGGTTGAATTCCAATTTGCTTGATGAACGTCCTCATCAGATTTTGAGTTTCAAGTATTTGATGTTGCATACTTTCAAATCATTCAGTGATTTGATTCGGATCTAGTTCCAAATGAGAAGCAGCTAGCGTATCTGCAAGTTGTTTCTCCTGTCTTTCGAACATCTCATTAGGATGAGGTGAGCGATCTTCAGTCATCCTTTGTCTTTGCCGAGTCTGCATAGTCGAATCTGCGAGCGCTGGAACCGTTTCTCTTGTTCTCCTTTTCGGATTTACTCTCCTTGGTTCCCTCTGGCTCGTTTCTGCCATTTCAGCCGGTAATACCTCTTCTCACTCAGGTGATTGAGCCATAATCCTCATTTTGAACTTCCTCCAGAAAAATTTCCCACAGACGGCGCCAAAATGTTGGTGCTAAAATTGCCGATAGCCTTGAACCGCCACCTTTGCACCGAACTCCTCAGATCTGGATTGATCTGGTTGGTTTGATTCTTCTGTCAGTCTCGTTCACTGGAAAAATGAATACACACAGGTTAGAAACGAAGCCGATTGTCTTGATCGGCATCACGTCTCCGACGGTCTAGTCAAGTATGAAAAGATAATTCCCTCGAGCTCGCAAGAGCTTCTGAGCTATTTTAATGGAGTAAATCAGGAATTGTCTAGTGTTGAACTGATCTTAGAGAGACTTACCTTTAAAAAAACCCTTCTTTTTCTTTTATATAGATTTTCCCGCTCATAATGCTTTCAATCATGACCGTCGGATCATAGCTCCTGATTGAATGGCGATGATCATCTTTTCTTTATAATCTCGGGCGGACCCATAGATTCTTTCATCCTATCAGCCGAATTTGGTCAAACCTTATTAGACTGGTACAAACTGGAAGTGGATATTTTAGTCACAACAAGACCCGATTCGGAAGGGTATTGAGACCGAATGACCCGTGGTAGCAATGGGGGTTCAAGACCGGTAACCAACCTGTGAGAAGACATGAATTACATTGTGGGGGCCATTTATTTGTAGGGTTGCATTTAGTAGACTTGGGCTCATGGGTGCTCAAGACCGGTAGCCAATCCGTGAGGGGACATGAGAGCTTCCCGTCTACTACTCGTGGATGACCAATAGGGTTGATGAGTCTGTAGTCTGGGACTATACTGACTCTAGTGTGAAGGATACCGGAAAGGATCGCCAGGGGCAAGGAATGGACATATGTGGATCTAAGTTGATGTAACCAAGTAGATGAGTCGCATTTGGCTAGGCTTTACCCTGACGTGCGCCAATACTTAGACCAATGGTAATGTGAGAGAGTGGTGACCTAAACCCTAACCATGGAATGTCCTGAGGGATGCCTTGACCCAACTACCACCTACAGACCCAAGATGCCAAGATGGCTGAGGGAGATTGAATGACCTTCCTAAAGAAGTATGGTGCTATGACTTAAAGCATGTCTACCTATAGAGACCAGCATACATAGAGTTAGACTCATTCATGCATTGTCTGTCTCATGTCATATCGCATCATGCTATGTTTATGCTATCATGTTATTTATGTTGTTGTGGAATGACTTGCCTTGCTAAGTTCTCTTGAACTCACTCCTTTTGTACAATATCTTTTGTTAGATTATTCTATAGGTGTAGATGACTATGAAGGCCAATATGAAGAAGCACAAGTTGAAGAAGCGTACTACACGCAAGGTGTTGGCAACTATGAAGATTACGTTGATGATTCTTCATGTGATCATGCTTCGTACCATGATTAGCCCTATCTTGGAGTGGGAGCATCTGAGCTTGATTGATGAAGTCTATGTCTATGAAGACGTTCTTTATAAAGTAGAATAGACTCTAGCTTAGTTGAATATTATTTCTTTCTTGTCTTTAGAATCAATTGTAATATCCTCTTAACTTTTGAACTACATTCCGCTATACTCGTGGATTGAGATTCCGCCTCACTCTACATTTGATTATACATATCTATTGGTATCATTTTCGCACTCTGATGATTATTTCGTTACTTTGCTTTGATTTAATAATTTACATTGTTAACATTGATT
Source organism: Hakea prostrata (assembly GCF_041222555.1). NCBI lineage: Eukaryota > Viridiplantae > Streptophyta > Magnoliopsida > Proteales > Proteaceae > Hakea > Hakea prostrata. The sequence goes on from NW_028291209.1 coordinate 26,598, forward strand.
TAGTCTTGTTCTTAATTATATTATTGTGAATGTGGGAGGTTGATTTCCTCAATACTAATCTTTAGGACTGTGGATCACACACTCGGGTATTCCAGATAGGGTACCGGCTTGGTGGATGTGACAGAGGCAATAGACAATGATTGGCAATGATTTGAATGGAATAATCTTCACCATTACCAAGGAAATGCTTTGGGAAGCTCTCCACACGTTCTCAGCAAGCTAGGAATGTGAAATAGGGTTCAAGACACGAGGTTCCCTTAAGTAGAGAAGAGAATATTCAAAAAGCATCTTTTTCTCGGATTTAGGTATCCTTTGGTCGACTGGCTTGGTCGACTGGTCAGGTCGACCAAGCATGGACATGCTTGATCCAGGGAAATGAAGGGCTAGATTGATCCAAATTGAGTTGGTTTTCTCCTACAAGTCAATTAACAAGTCTATATTAGAGAAATACATTTGAAACAAGATTGGGAGTGCATCAAGTACTTCAACTAAGTTTCCCCTCTTCTAGGTGTAGTTTCTCACTGAACTCTGACATTGCATTCAAGTAAGGGGCATCATTGTCAATGTCCATGGGCTCTGAATCATACTCCAAGTCTTCAACTACGAGGGCCCACAAGTCTCTTCTTCCACCACTCCGAGTCTTCGGACCTACAAGCATCAAAGGATCTGGGTCAGGGTCAAGGTTAGGATAGGGCTGGGTTTCACATTGCTTCCATAACTGGCTCCTTTGACTTAGTCTTTCTCCAAAGACTTCTCTAATATTTTTTGTGTGGTTCTCCATGTGTCACATCCACCTAGCCAATACCCTATCTGGCATACCTGAGTGTGTGATCCACGGCCCCAAAGATCAGTATCGAGGAAATCAACCTCCCACATTCACAATAATATAATCAATAACAAGACTAAATCAATGTTAAACTATATTAACTAAAAAACATGTATAATTAGAGTGCGGAAAAAGAATGATACCAATATAATAATCAAATGTAAAGTGTAGCAGAAAATTCACTCTATAGTACAACGGAATGTAGCTCGAAAATAAGAAGAAAGATTACAACCAATTCCCAAAACAAGAGGAATAGAAAAGAAGCAGTCAAAATTAAACTAGTGTCTCTTCAAGCCTATAAAGAACACTTCTAAGAGTAAAGGTCTCTGAATTCATATAACACATAACTAGCACATGGGTGTGACTAATCCTGAAATGATACTCCTTCACCGTGGAATTCTTCACCGTCGTAGTCACTGTAGCCAGCACCTTGGGCATAGTACGAGTCATCCGGTTGGGCTTCACAGTATTGGCTTTCATAGTCATTCGTACCTGCAAATAAGTCTAACAAAGATGTTGCAAAAAGGAGCAAGTTCAAAAGAACTCAGCAAGGCAGTTCATTCCATAATAACATAATAAAACATGATAGCAATTCATAAAGATGAAACATGATATGAACAGACAATGCATGTATGATTCTTACTCTATGTATGCTGGTCTCTATTAGTAGACATGCAATAAGTCATAGCACCATTCTCCTCTGGGTAGGTCTCAAGTCACTCTCCCTCAACCATCTCAATATCTTGGGTTCTCAGGTGGTAATTGGGTCATGCATCCCTCTCGGACATTCCATTGCTAGGGTTTAGGTCACCACTCTCTCACATCACCATTGGTTTGAGTACTAGCGCATGTCAAGGTTAAATCTAGCCCAATGGAAGTCTTCTACTTAGTTATATCAAGTCATAGTCAGATACATCCATTCCTTGCCTCTTGCAATCCTTTCTAGTATCTTTCTCACTAGAGTCATCATATCCTATGGTTACAACCAACTCGGACTACAAACTCATCAACCTATTGGTCATCCACAAATAGTAAACGGGAAGCTCTCATGTCCTCTCACAAGTTGGTTACCGGTCTTGAACCTCCATGTGCCCAAGTCTACTATTGCAACCCTACCAACAAATGACCCCCGCAATGTGATTCATGTCCTCTCACGAGCTGGTTACCGGTCTTGAGCGCCCACAAACCCCCATTGCTACCACGGGTTACTCAGTCTCAATACCCTTCCAAATTGGGTCTGATATAATAGGGACATCCTAGCCAAATACCCTAGACAAGCCCTAGGTATGTCAACCAATAATCCGGGAAAGAGTCAAGGGGCACCATAAGAAATGTCCCATACCACTTCCAATGATGTCCAGAGACAGAAATGTCAAAAGGACATTCCCCAATCCCAAATCATACTTAAGCAATCACATGCCCAAATCAGTCATTCACATACACAATTGATATCACAATACATAGAAAGATAATCATTCATACATGATCAATTAAATGAAAGAAATTCATGAATAAGACCTACTGTTTTTACACTTACAACAGTAATATAAGTAATAAGAATTATAAGAACAATAATAGGCTTATGTAAATCAGAATTAGAAACTATAGATCATGCAATCTAGGTTATTATAGAATCAACCATCCTTACCTTAAATAACTTCAAATAATTTCGGAGGATCAAAGAGGATAGGTCCAAGGTTAGCATACAAACCCTAAACAAGCATAATTCAATCTTAAGAATAAACCCTAGAAGATTAGAAGTCGAACGGATCAAAACTGTCACATCCACCCAGCCGGTACCTTATCTGGAATACCCGAGTGTGTGATCCACAGCCCTAAAGATCAAGTTTAGAAACGATCATAACCATTTAGCACAATAACATAATCAAAAGCAAGAACAAATCATAATATTTAAGTAATTTATTAATAAAAGTCAAGAAAGGATCTCAGAAGGATCACAAAAAAATATCAGAGTGCGGAACAATAAGATACCAAATCAAAGACAACTTTAGAGTATAGCGGAAATATACCCCACAACATATGCGGAAGGTAGATCAAAATCTAAAGCAAAGCTCTAGGCTAATACATGTAAAAGAAAAAGTCTAGAAGAAAAGATAAATCTAATAAACATATTCCACCAGCTCTTCTTCTTCTTCAATATTCATCTTCTTCACCTTTGGGGTTATGCTCTTGAAGCTTCAAATTATCACCTAGCTCATGATCCCATCAGCGAACAAGACGATGCCGGCTGCCGTCAATTGGAGCCATCAATGTAGTCCAAACCTGAGTGTTGATTGCTCCACTAATCATAACCTTCTTCAAGAGACTTCCGAGCTACATCATATAAGGAAGGGTCCTCCGTACCGTGGCACAGGTTCTCTTCCGATCCTGCAAAGTCATCTAAAAACAAGTCCTTCAAAGGGTAAGCTCAAAAGAATTTAGCAAGTATATCCAATCACAATAAGCATCTTCACACACAATCAAAGGCAAACATAAATGCAATGATATGAAACAATATATGCAAGTATGCTTCTAACTCTATATATGTATGCTAGTCTCTATTGGCAGACATGCTTTAAGTCATAGCATCATACTTCTTTGGGTCTAGTCCAATCACTCTCATTCGGTTGGTAACGGGTCCTGCATCCTTCTCAGACATTCCATAGCTGGGTTTAAGTCACTACTCTCTCACATCACCGTTTGGTCTAAGTATTGGCGCATGTCAAGGTAAAGCCTAGCCCAATGCAAGTCATCTACTGAGTCACATCTACTTAGGGTTAGATACGTCCATTCCTCGCTTCCCGCGATCCTTTGCGGTACCTTTCCCACTAGAGTCATCGTCTCCTTCCCAGCTACGTAGTGTTACACCCCACCCCACCCAGCCGGATCCGGCCATACCCGGATACCCTTGGGGGTGATACACCGCAAGACCTAGGTTCAATGACAACTCCATACAACAAATGATATAGCATAATTAAAAGGACAAGAATAAATCAAGTTCAAGTATAAAGTTATCAAATCTGAATGATCAAAAGGTTATAGTCATCCATTATCTGAAGTAAATCAAAATGGACATCAGTGTCACATCTTGCCCTAAATCCACCAAGGGGTTACCCTATCTGGATTACCCGGGGAGTGAATCACGGTCCCGCCAATCAAGTTTAGGAACGATCATAGTCACTTAGCACAATAATATAATCAAAAGCAAGAACAATTCTTTGTATTCAAATAATTTAATAATAAAAGTCAAGAGAGGATCTCAGAGGATCACAAAGGACATCAGAGTGCGGAAAAGATACCAATAAAATAAATGATCAACATAAGGAGATGAGGTGGAAATTCCCTCTACAACATTGGCGGAAGGTAAATCGAATAAAATTAAGGGTTACCACCGGTTCCCAAAATGACAAAGGAACAAACTAAACTACGGTCTCGACAATTCAAATAAAAAGGTTAAAAAGGGAATGAGGCGATATCCCATCCCTAACACATAAGTATAAAACTGAACTGCTCCAGATAAGTCCCAATCTCGGACTACTAGTCTTTATCAACTTGTACACCGTGACTAGTGGGGTATGGGTCATCAACTTGGTCTTCAAAGTGTTGATTGTCAAAGTCTACAGCAGTAGTACCTGCACTAGAGTCTAACAAAGTTGTTGCAAAAAGGAGTGAGTTCAAAAGAACTCAGCAAGGCAGTTATTCTATAAAACATAAGCCATATGATACAAACCACAACATGATGTAATATGTTATGAAACACATGATGCCAGTATGATTCTAACTCTATGAATGCTGGTCTCTAAGCTAGACATGCTTTAAGTCATAGCACCATACTTCTTTGGGTCGTCAGTCACTCCCCCTCAACCAATTCTGTATCTTAGGACTGCCGTGGTAGTTGGGTAAAGTCCTCTCAAACCATGGTAGGGGATTCGGTCACCACTCTCTCACATCACCATTTGGTATAAGTTCACATCCACCCAGCCGGTATCCTATCTGGCATACCCGGGAATGTGATCCACAACATGAGGATCAAGGATCGAGCGGCCATGCCTCCCACATACATGATAACATAATCACGAACAATATAATCAATGTTTTAAGCAAGTAATAATTAGATCAATTGGATAAGAAAAGATAATCAATCAGAGTGCGGAAATTATCAAGTATCAAGTACATATCAAGAAAGTCTCAAAAGAGAAAGAGAGTGATCAGAAGTCACTCCTTCTCAAAAGCAGCGGAAAAATGGTTAATCAATTCAGTTACAAATCCCAATATCAAAGAGTAAATCCAAAGAGTTATTACAACACATCCGGGTTCCAAAAAGACATAAAGGCCTAGGCTAGAGTCTCCTCCGTCTTGTATAGAGGATCTTCATATGCGTACACAAAGGAGACCAAGCATGGCCTCTCCCAAATCAAGGTCGGACTAACTCTAGTATGGAGGGTAATCACCCTCGGCACCTTCACCATAATCTTCGTAATAGCCAGGACCTTCACCGTAGTATGAGGGATCCTGCGCCACCTCATAGTAGGAGCCATCAATGTCTTCGGTACCTGCACATATGTCTAACAAAAACAATTGCAGAAAGGAAATGAGTTCAAAGAACTCAGCGAGGAGAATCGTTCCACAATACACAAATCATACGATACAAGTCACAATATGATGCAAGATGATATAAGAACAATGATGATATATGATTCTAACTCTGAGTATGTTAGTCTCTAAGGTTGACATGCTTTAAGCCATAGCACCATACTTCTTTAGGTCGTCTGTCACTCCCCCTCAATCATACATGATATCTTGGGTCTGCCGGGGTAATTAGGTAAAGTCCTCATCAGAAATCATTGTTGGGGATTTGGTCACCACTCTCTCACATCATCATTGGTATAAGTATTGGCGCATGTCACGGCAAAGCCTAGCCAAATACAAGTCATCTACTTAGTCGTATCATGTCAGATCCGGATACTTTCCATATAGCACCGACCAACTTTGTTCTATATCCTTTACACTAGAGTCAGTGTATCCTATGGCTACAACCATCTCGGACTACGGACTCATCAACCCTATTGGTCATCCACAAATGGTAAACGGGAAGCACTCATTTCCTCTCACGGATTGGTTACCGGTCTTGAGCGCCCTTGAGCCCAAGTCTATCCATTTGCAACCCTACCAATAAATGGCCCCTTTCAGGTATCCGCTGTATGGTTTATGTCCTCTCACGGGGTGGATACCGGTCTTGAGCGCCCATCAACCATAGTCTACCACGGATTGTTTGGTCTCAATACCCTTCCAATTCGAGTCTGATACAACAAGGATAGTCCTAGCCATACATCTAGACAATCCTATGTATGTCATCCAATAACCCAGGAGAATGTGTATGGACACCTTCGGAGAACATCCCATACTATTCCCCCCAATGTCCAAGGACAGAAGTGTCGGTAGGACACTTTTCAATCCCAAGTAATACTTAGTCATTCACAAGCTCATTCTCATCATATCATACATGATCTGTCACATCCTCCCAGCCGGTACCCTAACTGGCATACCCGAGAGTGTGATCCACAGCCCCGAAGATCAAGTATCGAGGAAATCATCCTCCCACATGTACAATAACATAATCATAAACAAAAATAAATCAAGGTTGAATATTATAAACAAGGTTCAAAACAAGAAATGAACAATCAGTATAATCAGAGTGCGGAAAGATACTAGATATCCAATGATATCAAAAAGGAGTGAAGTGAGGCGGAAACTCACTCTACCAAAATAGCGGAACGTAGTATAGAAAATCAAAAGGGATTACAACTGAAACAAATGTACTAAGAAATAAACTAAGATCAAGCGTCTTCAAGTTTATAGATAACGTCTTCATAAGTATGGACTTCATCAATCCAATGAATCCGTTCTAACTCTATGCCATTCTCAAAAGTAGTACGCAGCTTGATCCGCCGGGGGATCATCAAAGTAATCTTGATCGTTGCCAACACTTTGCGTGTAATACGCTTCATCAGCTTGTGCTTCGCTGTACTGCTCGTCATAATATTCTGTACCTGTAGGATAATCTAACAAAAAGAAATATACAACAGGAATGAGTTTTGAAGAAACTCAGTAAGGTAGTTAATCCATAACATCATAGATAACATGTGGCAAAACATAACATGATGCAATGCAGTATGAAACAAGTAATGTATGTATGCGTTTAACTCTATGTATGCTGGTCTCTATGGCAGACATGCTTTAAGTCATAGCACCATACTTCTTTGGGAAGGTCCGCTCACATCCTCAACCATTTAAGATATCTTGGATTCTCTCACGGATCATTTCACCTGTCTTGAGCAGCAGGTTGGTAATGGGTCCTTCATCCCTCAGGACAAACCATGGCAGGGGGTTAAGTCAACACACTCTCTCACAACCATTTGGCATAAGTACTGGCGCATGTCAGAGAGAAGCTTAGCCCAATGCAAGTCATCTACTCAATTACATCAACTCAGGTCCTGATACTTCCATTCCTCGCCTCGAGCGATCCTTTCCGGTATCCTTTCCACTAGAGTCACGGATATTACTCACCGGACTCATCAACCCTATTGGTTATCCACATATGGTAAATGGGAAGCTCTCATGTCCCCTCACAGATCATTTCACCGGTCTTGAACGCCCATGAGCCCAAGTCTAGCCATATGCAACCCTCCAATAAATGGCCCCCACAATGTGATTCTCGTCCTCTCGCGGATCACTTCACCGGTCTTGAGCGCCTGTGAATCCCCATTGCTACCACGGGTCATTCGGTCTCAATACCCTTCCGAGTCGGGTCTGATATAACAGAGGTATATCCTAGCCAAACACTACTAGACATCCCTAGGTATGACAACCATTGATTCGGGAAAGTGTCGATGGGAACCCGGAAACATCCCATACTATTTCCGATAATGTCCAAGGACAGAACTTCCCAATCCCAAACCAAACTTAAGCAAACACATTCTCAGATCAGTCATGACATACACAACCAGTAGTTCATCATATAAAAGAGAATGTAAAAGCAACATCGGATTAAGTAGTAACAAGTAATTCATATAACATAAATAATGAAAAAGATGATATAAACAAGTGCTACTGTTCCCACAGTAGGAGATCAGAATTAAAATACAATAACAGTAGGTAATCTCATAGTTTCATAAAGTAGAAACCAGAGAACAAGCAATCTATGTAGTTAAGGAATCAACTGTCCTTACCTTCTAACTTGAATGGAATCTTAAAGAATCAAGTATGATCTTGACTAAACCTGAGAAGATAGTCCTAAACAAGTGCACACAACATGTTAGGAAAGATGCATAAAGGAAAAGATCATAAATCAATCGAAATAGACCAAGATTGAGGTTGCTGTACTCATTGGTCGATTGATTGGTCTGTTGGACCAGTCGACCAATGCAGACAATGGCCTGCAAGAATCCGGATTTTGAGAATCCAGAACCGAATTCGATGGTTCAAAAGGGTACAATTAAGAGGGGAATTATCATGGTAGTATTCTAGGGTATAGAGGATATCAAATCATAACTCAAAACAAGTTCTCAAGTTACAACCTAGAAATCATGAGGTTAACCTAATTAGGGTTAACATTGGTTAGGGGGAAAAATAGAAAGATTAAAGATAATGATTTAGGATATGAAAGAATTCAGATCTAGTAAAAAAAATAATAATTGGGTTACCATGATTAAACTAGAGGTTCTTGATCTTACTCAAGAATTAGGGTTTTACCCTTTTTGGTTCCCTCGGAAAATAATTGTGAGATCTGGATGAAGGGAGATAAATTGTTAGCCAAGAATAACAAGAAGGGTCATTCAATGATGAAGTTTAGGTTAACACAATATTACTCAAGAAGATTTTCCTTCACAAGGGAGGTTACCAAAAGTTCTCTAGACAATCACACAGGTTAGGGTTTCAAAGAATTAGGGTTAGGGTTTTCAAAGATTCCACTGGCTAAGGTTAAGATTATGATGATGATCATGAGTCTTAAAGAATATGGTGAGATCAGAGAATTGATGATTACAAGAATGCTTCATCACCTTTTTGATCTCAATGAAAACAGAATAAAAGAAAGAAAATCAGAGATAGAAGAGAGAGTGAGTGAGATCATACCTTTGCCGTAGAAAGATGAAGAATTCTTCAAGTCTTTGTAAGAGATCAACAGAGAATGCAAGGGAATGGGTTAGATTAGGGTTCTAACTTGTTCCAGAGGCTTAGGAGGCAGAGGAGGCGGAGTATTCCCGAGATTAGACTTAAATTGAAGAGACAGATTCAAATTTCAAAAACAGAATCAATTGGTCGATTGATTGGTCGATTGGTCCAATCGACCAATGAGTCGACCAATCAAGATAGCAACTTCAAAACAGGGAATTGAAGGCTCACATCAAGTCCAAACATCAAGGGGTTTTGCACACCTCTAGAGTGACATACCTAGGAGTTAGAAATGCCTTTGAATCAATACAGAGACCACTCCAAGACCATCAACTAATCCAATCTTCATCCGGGTATAGTTTCCACCATTGGGACACTAGCATCAACACTCATGGATTCTAATCAAGCCATCAAGTCTTCAACAGAAATGGCCCAAAGATGACTTCTTGCCTTACTTCGGGTCACTGGACCTACAATAAATAGAGTTTTTGGATTAGGGTCAGGGCTGGGTTTCACATTCTCCCCCCCTTAAAAAAATTTCGTCCCCGAAATTGAAAGCGTACCTGTGCTTCCAAAGAGGTGGGGAAACTTCTCCTTCATATCTTCTTCTTTCTCCCAAGAAGCTTCTTCAGGGGTATGGTCCTTCCAACGAATCTTTACCAAAGGGATGGTGTGATTTCGCAATTGCTTGTCCTTCTTATCCAAAATTTCAGCTGGCTCTTCATCATAGGTAAGATCAGCACTAAGCCCTTCAGGTGCCTGCTGTAAGATATGTTCCGGATTTTCAACATATTTCCGGAGCATCGAAATGTGGAACACATTATGCACAACAGCAATAGCCGGAGGTAATGCCAATCGATAAGCAACGGGTCCAACCTTTTCCAAAATCTCAAAAGGTCCAATGAAACGAGGGCTAAGCTTCCCTTTAACATTAAATCTCATCACGCCCTTCATTGGTGAAACCTTCAAGAAAACTTTCTCTCGAACTTGAAACTCCAGATCAGTCCTTCTCTTGTCAGCATAGGATTTCTGTCTTGACTGGGCAGACTTAATCCTTTCTCTTATCATATCCACCATTGCGCTCGTAGCTTCAATCAAATCATGACCTAAGACTTTTCTTTCACCCGTCTCAGTCCAATATAATGGTGTTCTACAAGTGCAACCATACAAAGCCTTAAACGGAGCCATGCCTATCGTTGCTTGATAACTGTTATTATAGGCAAACTCAACCAAAGCTAAGTGTTCATCCCAATTTCCACCCATATCCACCACGCAGGATCTGAGCATGTCTTCCAAAGTTTGAATTGTCCGCTCAGACTGTCCATTTGACTGTGGATGATGAGCTGTACTCAAATTCAATTGGGTTCCCAAGGCTTTCTGTAGACTGTTCCTAAACCTTAAGGTGAATCTGGGATCACGATCGGACACAATACTCATCGGCACACCATGTAGATGAACCACATTATCCACATAAAGTCTAGCTAGCTTATCCAAAGTATGAGTGATCTTCATAGGAATAAAATGGGCTGATTTGGTCAACCTATCAACAATCACCCACACAGTGTCATTGCCTTTACTTGTCCGAGGCAAGCTAGTCACGAAGTCCATAGAGATATCTTCCCACTTCTAATTAGGAACAGGAAGGGGCTGAAGCAATCCAGATGGAGGTTGATGAACGGCTTTCACACGCTGGCAAGTCTCACACTTGGCAACAAAATCGTCAACATCGGCCTTCAAACCAATCCACCAAAAATGTTCCTTCAAGTCCTTGTACATCTTGGTGCTTCCGTGGTGTGTCTTGTAAAGATTGATTGGTGTGCTTCCTTCAATATTTTCTTCTTAAGATCTTCATTTGCTGGCACACACAATCTACCTCTAAACAATAAAGCACCATCCAAAGATATACCAAAGTCGGGATCTGATTCAGGATTCGAAGAAATCTTCTCAACTTTGTCCTTAAGTTCCGGATCAGAACTCTGCAAAGCAACAATCTTATCTCTAAGACCAAACCTTGCCGTCATAACAGAAAGAACAACAGCAGAATTCTCAGGAACAACTTCCAAATCAAAACTCTCAATAGAAGACAACAAGGGTAGACTCCAAGCATTCAAATCCAAAACCTTCTTCTGAATCTTCCTACTAAGAGCATCAGCAACAACGTTTGCCTTACCAGGGTGATACTGAATATCACAATCATAATCAGAGACTAGTTCCAACCATCTTCTTTGCCTCATGTTCAACTCTTTCTGAGTAAAGAAGTATTTCAAACTCTTATGGTCCGTGAATATGGCAATTTTCAATCCATAGAGGTAATGTCTCCAAATCTTCAAAGCAAAAACAACAGCGGCAAGCTCTAAATCATGAGTGGGATAATTCCGCTCATAATCCTTCAATTTCCGAGAGGCATAGGCTACAACCTTACCGTGCTGCATCAGTACACAACCCAAACCAATCTTTGACGCATCAGTATAGACTGTTATACCACCAGAACTATCAAGTATAGTCAAAACCGGGGCACTTGTCAGTCTATCCTTCAATTCTTGGAAATTCTTCTCACAAGCGTCAGACCAAACAAACTTCTCTTCTTTCCAGGTCAACTTAGTCATAGAGGCAGCTAACCGAGAAAAGTTCTCAATAAACCTTCTGTAGTAACCTGCCAGACCAAGGAAACTTCTTATTTCCGTTACAGTCTTCGGTCTTTCCCAAATCAGCAACTGCTTGGACTTTCTCAGGATCAACACGAATACCTTCAGCAGAAACCACATGGTCGAGGAATACTACACTCTTTAGCCAAAAATCACACTTGCTAAACTTAGCATAAAGTTTCTTTTCTCGTAGTCTTTGCAAAGTGAAAACTAGATGCCTTTCATGCTCTTCTTCACTTTTTGAATAAATCAGAATATCATCAATGAAGACAATTACAAACTTATCGAGCACATCGTGGAAGACTCGGTTCATGAGGTCCATGAACACAGTAGGAGCATTAGTCAAACCAAAAGGCATGACTCTAAACTCATAATGGTCATACCTTGTTCGGAAAGCTGTCTTGAAGACATCACTTGACTTCACTTTCAACTGGTGATATCCAGACCTTAAGTCAATCTTTGAGAACACAGCTGCACCCTTCAATTGATCAAAGAGATCGTCAATCCGTGGCAGAGGATATCTATTCTTGATAGTCAACTTATTCAACTCACGGTAATCAATGCACAGACGCATACTACCATCTTTCTTCTTGACGAACAAGACCGGAGCTCCCCAAGGTGACACACTAGGTTGTATGAAACCTCTTTCAATGAGCTCATTTAAGTTATTTTGCAACTCTTTTAACTCAGTAGGAGCCATCCTATACGGAGCCTTAGATATCGGAGCGGCACCAGGGACGAGATCAATAGAAAACTCAACATCCCTATCTGGAGGCACTCCCGATAGATCACCAGGGAAGACATCAACAAAGTCACAGACAACCTTGACTTCGTCAACTCTTTTCTCCACTTTTCTCTTGCCTTCATAAGAAGCATCATCTACTATGGTGTAGATTTGCATCAGTGCGGACAATATCTTTTTACAAACCCGCCTTTTCTCACCTTGAAATTCAAAAACTGAACCTACGCAAGTATTGAATTTAATCTTTCTCGAGGAGAAAAGAAATACAGCTTTGTGGGCTGTTAACCAGTCAATTCCCAAAATAACATCGAAGTCTTTCATATCAAGAAGTACCAAATTAGCTTCCAAGTTTATCTTACCAACCAACATCGGACATTTAACTAATCCTTTATCTAGTTTCACAATAGGACCAGTAGGTGTACTAATCAATAAACAACTAGACAATTTCTCAGGGATTAGGTTAGTCTTCTTAATGAATGTAGATGATATGAACGAATGAGATGCACCCGTATCAAATAAAACAAATGCAGGAAAAGAAGCTACTGACAATGTACCTGTGATCACATCATGGCTTCCATCTTGCTCAGTACTAGAGATACTGAACACTCTACCAGAGGGAGGAGCAGGAGCACTTTTCACCACTGGAATAGGCTGCTGGACAAGCTTCTTCGGACAATCGCGAGCAAAATGACCGGACTGCTTACAGTAGAAGCAACCAGGGTTGTTCGGTCCTACCGGAACAGCTACAACAGGAGGCTTCTGAACAAAAGGCTTAGGATTCGCATTCACTGGCCTAGCACTTGCATTCACTGGTGGTCGATTCCCTCCATACTGAAACTGACCAGGCTGTCGAAGACCAGGGCTTTGACCTATACTCCTAGGCTGAAAAGCAGGAGTGGGATAGGGTGTAGGTCTCACAAAGCGCCGATCATTACAATCCACCAACCCAGGGTTTCTAGACTTCCAAGGCCTTTGCACGCGAGCATTCTCCTTTTCATTTTCTTCCAACTTCTTAGAGTTCTGCACCACTTGGGCATAGCTCTCTATAGGCTGGACAGTGAGATAACCTTTAATGGCAGGGCACAATCCTTTAAAGAACTTCTTCGCCTTAGCAATATCAGGCTTCAAAGAATCCGGAGCAAAGAAATGAAGTTCCTCAAACTTCTGTTGGTACTCTAACACAGACAAGGATCCTTGTGCGAGAACCATGAACTCAGCTTCCTTCGCATCTTTTATAGCCTCAGGGAAATAATTCATGCAAAAAGCCTCTTTGAATAAATCCCAAGTTACAACACCTGCATGCAACCTTCCAAAACAGGCCGAGTGGAAGTCCACCAAGCATCGGCTTCATACTGCAACTTATGCTCAGCAAACAAAATCTTTTGAGCTTCGGAGCATTGCAGATAACGAAAAGTCTTTTCCAACTCACGAATCCACTTGTTAGGGAACAAGAGATCCTTGGTAACACCAGTAAAGTTGGGCACCTGCATCTTCAGAAAACTCTCCATCAGGTGAGTATGAGGAGTTCCAGCAACGCCACCCGCATTTGGAACTGCGGCATGAGGATTCACATTAACACCAGCACGAGTCTCATTATGCAGTGTCATGAAACCCGTCAACATCTGATTAAACCGAGTCCGTTTGTTGTTGCATCATATTGCCCATGATGTTGGCAATATCATGAAAGCTTCGACATTCGGGGCACCTGGTATGTCCTGGGTACCTTGGTCACCAGTCTGTTGATCATGACCGCCTTCAGGTATTTCACCACGACCACATCCATGACCACTGGATTCACCACGCCCACTTCTCAGAGTAACCATTCTGCAAGAACCGGAAATGTCAAAATTCCAAATTTCGAAGTTTCAATGAAATCAATATGTCCAAATGATTTGAAAATTTTAAATCATGCTCAAACACATCCATTTAGTCATCCAACAACAATTCATAGGACAAAAATCACATTTTCCAACATTTCAACCAAAATTGGAGCTATTGGGTCCATTGGTCGATTGATTGGTCGATTGACCCAATCGACCAATGAGTTGACCAATGCTCACAGAATACAAAAATTCGCATTATAAGCCTCATTTTCACATTCAAACTTCATTCTAACTTCTTCCACAGGTGAGTGAGCTCTAGGGAAACATCTTCTAAGGTTCTTTCAAGCATCTTTGGGTGATTCAAGTGTTTTAACAACAACACCACAACTCACATTCATCAAACACAAGGTAAGACTATCATTTTCTCTTTTACTTTCATCTTCTCATGCTTTCATTTCAATCCAATCCATGTTTTACTTGTAACCATTGTTAGAAATCATGTTTAGGAATACTTAGAAACATATTCCCTAGGTTTTAAACACAATGCCATGAATAGACAACAAGTTCTAACACCTTCTTGCACTTCTCGCAAAGTTTTCGTACCGAAATTGTTATCTTTAGAAAAATTTTGATTTCTCACAAACCGCTTGGAGTTTTCGCATGAAATCAATTGCTACATGCTCAAAATGATACTGTAGATATGTCCATATAGTTTGATTTAAACAATTTCAACTTTTCAAAAAAATCAATTTTGACCTAGAATGCAAAATCCCTAAATTCTTTCTTGCTGAATTTTTCGCTTTAGATCAAATTTTCGATCGAATTTCATCAAATGAATTTCATAGACATGCAATTCCAAGTATTATGCACATGCTAGTATCTTCAAATAAAATTTCCTCCAAATTTGAAAATTTCCGAAAAATTATGAAAATACCCTTTTGGCTTAAATCTTGAAATAGCACTTAACCAACAATGTCATTGTCTCTTCTACAGATATACACTATGCCGAGAGGAGTATGCGGACGAGGTAGAGGTCGCATAGTAGGGGCCCTCAGAGGTAGAGGTTAGGTTCCTTCAGAGCCTAGACAGTATGTCCGGAGACCAGATCACTTCGACACTCCACAGGCCGAGTTCCTGTATGAGGCCTACTTCAGCTACTGCCAGATCGAGCTAGGACGTCTATTACACCTTCGCCAGCTCCGGGTCTTTAGGATACAGCAGAGGCTCGACACCTTGCAGTGGACTCATCTCTTCACAGATGATTTGCCTATATATCCCGGAGTTAGTGAGGTTGTTCTTCAGCAACCTTACTTACACCGAGGAGGCTAGAGGTCTAGGGCATCCACTTAGACTTGTCCTCAGGAGCAGGGTCCTTCAGACTCAGATTCGCTTTTCCACCAGATCGTTAGCCGAGATCTTGCGGGTCCCTCACTACCCAGATCAATGCGTATGGATACCTGCAAGAGTGGCTATAGATAGCTACTTGATGCCATACGAGTTGCGCGAGATATGCTCTACACTGTGGGACAGCCTCCGGTGCTTCACTCCGAGGAACAGCAGATAGATGATAGATTCTGCACGAGTTATCGGTCGCATTGTCGGTCGAAACATCATGCCGAAGGCTGGACATCACCATAGGATTACAGTAATGGAGGCCATAGTCATCTACCGGATTTACATGGGCTTCGAGATTGACCTTTCCTACATCATACATCAGGTCATGCTGGATCTGGTTCTGTGGCCTAGCATGCGAAATCTTTGCTATGGGAGGTTACTGACTTTGATCTTCAGGCATTTCGGGGTTAGTTTCGAGGATACACCAGTGGACACTGGTCCACGAGGATACGTCATGGGGACAAGGATGGTACGTCAGATGGGACTGACACAGACAGTGAGATCTCCTGGTCCAGAGGGTGAGGAGGATGATGAGACAGAGGATGAGCAGGAGTCAGAGGATGGTGGAGAGGATATCGGTCCTGACAGTGATGATGATCAAGCCGGAGATGATACTGAGATGCACGAGACAGTGCCGGAGCATCACGATTTCCCTTCCTCGCACTTCAAGACAGGTGGTCCTTCTCATGCGGTTCCAGAGACTTTGGATCTCAGTGCACAGATGAGATCGATGACTTCCATGCTGGAGAGGATGGAGGTCAGACATGAGCAGCTATATGAGAGGATGGAGTCACGACAGGATAGGATAGAGTATCAGGTGACTCAGCTTTCAGAGGAGTTCCGAGCTTACAGAGATCAGAGGAGATCACCTAGATAGACTGTACTAGGATTTTCATTTATGCTTTTTAGATGTAGCAGTTGTAAAACGTTTCTTAAAGTTAATGAAGTTCTCCTTGTTTCACTTTATTATTGTGTATTATGCACCTTTCTTTTATTGCATTAAGTGATAATTGTTTAAGTATAATTATTGTGCATTATTCAGAATTATCCAGTTATGCTTCATTAATAGTTTCTAGTTAAAGTGTTCTATTATTCACTTCTAAGAGTAGATGAGTCACTTCTGGATCTATGACTCAGGAATGTTCTATTACTGTTTTATGTGGTTAGGATTTCCTTGAACTTTGTGCTCTGATACCATTCTGTCACATCCTCCCAGCCGGTACCCTAACTGGCATACCCGAGAGTGTGATCCACAGCCCCGAAGATCAAGTATCGAGGAAATCATCCTCCCACATGTACAATAACATAATCATAAACAAAAATAAATCAAGGTTTAATATTATAAACAAGGTTCAAAACAAGAAATGAACAATCAGTATAATCAAAGTGTGGAAATATACCAGATATCCAATGATATCAAAAAGGAGTGAAGTGAGGCGGAAACTCACTCTACCAAAATAGCGGAACGTAGTATAGAAAATCAAAAGGGATTACAACTGAAACAAATGTACTAAGAAATAAACTAAGATCAAGCGTCTTCAAGTTTATAGATAACGTCTTCATAAGTATGGACTTCATCAATCCAATGAATCCGTTCTAACTCTATGCCATTCTCAAAAGTAGTACGCAGCTTAATCCGCCGGGGGATCATCAAAGTAATCTTCATCGTTGCCAGCACTTTGCGTGTAATACGCTTCATCAGCTTGTGCTTTGTTGTACTGCTAGTCATAATATTCTGTACCTGCAGGATAATCTAACAAAAAGAAATATACAACAGGAATGAGTTTCGAAGAAACTTAGTAAGGTAGTTAATCCATAACATCATAGATAACATGTGGCAAAACATAACATGATGCAATGCAGTATGAAACAAGTAATGTATGTATGCGTCTAACTCTATGTTTGCTGGTCTCTATGGCAGACATGCTTTAAGTCATAGCACCGTACTTCTTTGGGAAGGTCTGCTCACATCCTCAACCATTTAAGATATCTTGGATTCTCTCACGGATCATTTCACCGGTCTTGAGCAGCCGGTTGGTAATGGGTCCTTCATCCCTCAGGACAAACCATGGCAGGGGGTTAAGTCAACACACTCTCTCACAACCATTTGGCATAAGTACTGGCGCATGTCAGGGAGAAGCCTAGCCCAATGCAAGTCATCTACTCAGTTACATCAACTCAGGTCCAGATAGTTCCATTCCTCGCCCCGGGCGATCCTTTCCAATATCCTTTCCACTAGAGTCACAGATATTACTCACCGGACTCATCAACCCTATTGGTTATCCACATATGGTAAACAGGAAGCTCTCATGTCCCCTCACGGATCATTTCACCGGTCTTGAACGCCCATGAGCCCATGTCTAGCCATATGCAACCCTCCAATAAATGGCCCCCACAATGTGATTCCCGTCCTCTCACGGATCATTTCACCGGTCTTGAGCGCCCGTGAATCCCCATTGCTACCACGGGTCGTTCGGTCTCAATACCCTTCCGAGTCGGGTCTGATATAATAGGGGTATATCTAGCCAAACACTACTAGACATCCCTAGGTATGACAACCATTTGATTCGGGAAAGTGTCGATGGGTAACCCCGGAGACATCCCATACTATTTCCGATAATGTCCAAGGACAAAAGTGTCAAAAGGACACTTCCCAATCCCAAACCAAACTTAAGCAAACACATTCTCAGATCAGTCATGACATACACAACCAGTAGTTCATCATATAAAAGAGAATGTAAAAGCAACATCGGATTAAGCAGTAATAAGTAATTCATATAACATAAATATTGAAAAAGATGATATAAACAAGTGCTACTGTTCCCCACGTAGGAGATCAGAATTAAAATACAATAACAGTAGATAATCTCATAGTTTCATAAAGTAGAAACCAGAGAACAAGAAATCTATGTAGTTAAGGAATCCACTGTCCTTACCTTCTAACTTGAATGGAATCTTAAAGAATCAAGTATGATCTTGACTAAACCTGAGAAGACAGTCCTAAACAAGTGCACAC
Source organism: Hakea prostrata (assembly GCF_041222555.1). Classification (NCBI taxonomy): domain Eukaryota; kingdom Viridiplantae; phylum Streptophyta; class Magnoliopsida; order Proteales; family Proteaceae; genus Hakea; species Hakea prostrata. Next base: position 45,217 of record NW_028291209.1, read on the forward strand.
AACATGTTAGGAAAGATGCATAAAGGGAAATATTATAAATCAATCGAAACAGACCAAGATTGAGGTTGTTCTACTAAGTGGTCGATTGATTGGTCTGCTGGACTAGTCGACCAATGAGTCAACCAATGCAGACAGTGGCCTGCAAGAATCCGGATTTTGAGAATCCAGAACTAAATTCGATGGTTCAAAAGGGTACAATTAAGAGGGGAATTATCATGGTAGTATTCTAGGGTATAGAGGATATCAAATCATAACTCAAAACAAGTTCTCAAGTTACAACCTAGAAATCATGAGGTTAACCTAATTAGGGTTAACATTGGTTAGGAGGGAAAAATAGAAAGATTAAAGATAATGAATTAGGATATGATAGAATTCAGATCTAGTAAAGAAAACATAATAATTGGGTTACCATGATTAAACTAGAGGTTCTTGATCTTACTTAAGAATTAGGGTTTTACCCTTTTTGGTTCCCTCGGAAAATAATTGTGAGATCTGGATGAAGGGAGATAAATTGTTAGCCAAGAATAACAAGAAGGGTCATTCAATGATGAAGTTTAGGTTAACACAATATTACTCAAGAAGATTTTCCTTCACAAGGGAGGTTACCAAAAGTTCTCCAGACAATCACACAGGTTAGGGTTTCAAAGAATTAGGGTTAGGGTTTTCAAAGATTCCACTGGCTAAGGTTAAGATCATGATGATGATCATGAGTCTTAAAGAATATGGTGAGATCAGAGAATTGATGATTACAAGAATGCTTCATCACCTTTCTGATCTCAATGAAAATAGAATAAAAGAAAGAAAATTAGAGATAGAAGAGAGAGTGAGTGAGATCATACCTTTGCCGTAGAAAGATGAAGAATTCTTCAAGTCTTTGTAAGAGATCAACAGAGAATGCAAGGGAATGGGTTAGATTAGGGTTCTAACTCGTTTCAGAGGCTTAGGAGGCAGAGGAGGCGGAGTATTCCCGAGATTAGACTTAAATAGAAGAGACAAGATTCAAATTTCAAAAACAGAATCAATTGGTCGATTGATTGGTCGATTGGTCCAATCGACCAATGAGTCGACCAATCAAGACAGCAACTTCAAAACAGGGAATTGAAGGCTCATATCAAGTCCAAACATCAAGGGGTTTTGCACACCTCTAGAGTGACATACCTAGGAGTTAGAAATGCCTTTGAATCAATACAAAGACCACTCCAAGACCATCAATTAATCCAATCTTCATCCGGGTGCAATTTCCACCATTGGGACACTAGCATCAACACTCATGGATTCTAATCCAGCCATCAAGTCTTCAACTGAAATGGCCCAAAGATGACTTCTTGCCTTACTTCGGGTCACTGGACCTACAATAAATAGAGTTTTCGGATTAGGGTCAGGCTGGGTTTCACATGATCAATAATTCATCATATAAACAAAGGCGTAATATAACATGATTAATCACATACGTAATCATGAAGAATAATTAAGCATGATATTCCAAATGACATGTAACATACTATTACTGATGTAAAATGCATACAACAGTCATACATGGCTAAGGAGTACACATATGAAGTGTATCTACTAAGTTTCCAAAGTAGAAGTAGATTTGTATAATCAACGTACTTGAGGTAACGATCGTCCTTACCTTAATCGAGTTGGGAATAAATCAAGAGTCACCAAGAATAGCCCAAAAGTCAGTGTTTGTACCCTAGACAACATATAATAAACATTAGAGAAGAAAGCAATCGAATCGGAGGTCAAACGAAGCAATTCGGCCAATGACATAGTTGTTGTCATATATTGGTCGGCTGGTCAGTCGACCAAGGCTGACAGCAACCTTAGAACAGGGATTTGGAAGGCCAGACTGATTCGAATTGAGTCGGGTTTTCTCCTACAAGTCAATCAACAAGTCTAGTTTCAAGAAATACATTTGGATTGAGCACGGGGGTTCAATAGGTGCTTCAACTAATTCAATCTTCTTCGATGCACAAATTTTCACTAAACACTGACAGTGTGTTCAAGTAAGGGGCATCACTGTCAATGTCCATAGGATCTGGCATCAAGCATCTAATCTTCAACTAAGAGGGCCCACAAGTCACTTCTACCTCCACTTCGGGTCTTTGGACCTACAATAGTACAAAATTCAGGCTGGGTCAGGGTAGGATAAGGCCGGATTTTACATTCTCCCCCCCCTTAAAAGAAATTTTGTCCTCGAAATTGAAAGCGTACCTGTGCTTCCAAAAAGATGAGGAAACTTCTCCTTCATGTCTTCCTCTTTCTCCCATGAAGCTTCTTCTAGGGTGTGGTTCTTCCACCGAATCTTCACCAAAGGGAAGGTGCGATTCCGCAACTGCTTGTCCTTTTTATCTAGGATTTCAGCTGGTCCTTCATCGTAAGAAAGATCGGCACTATGTCCTTCAGGTGCTTGGTGTAGTATGTGTTCCGGGTTCTCTATGTATTTTCGAAGCATTGAAACATGAAACACATTGTGAACTCCAGCAAGAGATGGGGGCTAGGCCAAGTGGTATGCAACAGGTCCAACCTTCTCCAAGATCTCATAAGGTCCAATGAAGCGAGGGCTAAGCTTTCCATTCACATTGAATCTCGTCACCCCTTTCATAGGTGATACCTTAAGGAAAACTTTCTCTCCAATTGGAAATTCCAAATCTGTTCTTCTCTTGTCGGCATACGATTTCTGTCTTGACTGGCAGACTAGATCCTTTCTCTAATCATGTCAACCATCGCACTTGTAGCTTCAATCATTTCTTGCCCCAAGACTCTTCTTTCACCCATCTCAGTCCAATACAAAGGCATCCTACAAGTGTTACCATACAAAGCTTTAAATGGAGCCATGCCTATTGTTGCTTGATAATTGTTGTTATAGGAAAACTCAACTAAAGCTAAGTGTTCATCCCAATTTCCACCCATGTCCACCACACAGGATCTAAGCATATCCTCCAAGATTTGAATTGTCCGCTCATATTGTCCATCAGACTGTGGATGATGGGCTGTACTCAGATTCAATTGTTTCCTAAGGCTTTCTGCAAACCATTCCAAAACATTGAGGTGAACCTAGGATCACGATCAGAAACGATACTCCTAAGCACCCCGTGTAGACGAACCACATTGTCCACATAAAGCCTAGCTAGCTTGTCCAAAGTGTAAGTGATCTTCATAGGAATAAAATGGGCTGATTTGTTCAACCTATCAACAACCACCCACACAGTGTCATTTCCTTTACTTGTCCGAGGCAAGCTAGTCACGAAGTCCATGGAGATATCTTCCCACTTCCAACTAGGAATAGGAAGGGGCTGAAGCAACCGAACGGAGGTTGACGAACGGCTTTCACACGTTGGCAAGTCTCACACTTGGCAACAAAATCTTCAACATCCGCTTTCAAACCATTCCACCAAAAATGTTCCCTTAAGTCCTTGTACATTTTGGTACATCCAGGGTGTATTGTAAAGATTGATTGGTGCGCTTCTTTCAATATTTCCTTCTTGATTTCTTCAACAGCTGGCACACGAACTCTACCTCTAAACAATAAAGTACCATCTAAAGATGTACTAAAAGTAGGGTCCATTAATTCGAGGCAATCTTCTCTTTCAACTCTTGATCAGAACTCTGCAAAGCAACAATCCGATCTCTAAGGGTGGATCTTGCCGTCATGGCATAAAGAACACAATCTAAACCCTTAGGGACCACTTCCAAACCAAACCTTTCTATCGACAACAATAAAGGCCAACTCAAAGCATACAATTCCTTCCTTTGGCCTTTCCTACTAAGAACATCTACAACTACATTTTCTTTACCTGGGTGCTACTGGATGTCACAATCATAGTCAGAAACCAACTCTAACCACCTTCTTTGTCTCATGTTCAGCTCCTTTTGGGTGAAGAAGTATTTCAAACTCTTATGATCTGTGAAGATAGCAATCTTCTCACCGTATAGGTAATGTCTCCAAATCTTCAAAGCAAAAACAATGGCCGCAAGCTCTAAGTCATGAGTGTGGTAGTTCAGCTCATAATCCTTCAATTGCCGAGAGGCATAAGCCACTACCTTACCATGTTGCATCAACATGCAACCCAAACCGATCTTGGAAGCATCAGTGTAGACTGTCAACCCACCGGAACTATCAGGTATAGTTAAAACCGGGGCACTTGTCAATCTAACTTTCAGCTCTTCAAAATTCTTCTCGCAAGCTTCGGTCCACACAAACTTCTCTTCTTTTCTAGTTAGCTTAGTCATAGGGGCAGCCAACCTAGAAAAGTTCTCAATAAATCTCCAATAGTATCCCGCCAATCCAAGGAAACTTCTTATCTCAGTCATAGTCTTCGGTCTTTCCCAATCGATAACAGTTTGCACTTTCTCCAGGTCAACACGGATACCTTCGGCAAAAACAACATGGCCAAGAAACACCACCCTTGAGAGCCAAAAGTCACACTTGCTAAACTTAGCATAGAGTTTCTTTTCTCTCAACCTTTGCAATGTGAAGTTCAGGTGTTTCGCATGCTCTTCCTAATTCTTCCAGTAGATCAAGATGTCATCAATGAAAATGATTACAAACTTATCGAGCACATCATGAAATACCCGGTTCATGAGGTCCATGAACACGGTAGGAGAATTTATTAAACCAAAAGGCATAACTCTAAATTCATAATGTCCATACCTTGTTCTGAACGTTGTCTTAAAGATATCACTTGGCTTCACTTTCAACTGATGATACCCAGACCTTAAGTCAATCTTCGAGAACACAACCGCCCCAACAGGGGTACTAATTGACAAACAACTCGATAAACATCTGGGTGTTAGGTTAGTCTTCATAGCAAAAGTAGATGAAATGAATGAATGAGATGCACCCGTATCAAACAACACAAATGCTGGAAAGGAAGCGACTAGCAATGTACCTGTGATGACCTCATGACAAGGGTCCTGTTCAGCACCAGATATGTGAATACTCTGCTAGAAGGAGGGGCAGGGGCAGGAATAGGAGCGCTTCTCATGATAGGAGCAGAAACACCAGGCTGGGCAGGCTTCTTCGGACACAAGAGAGCAAAATGTTCAAGCTGCTTACAAAGGAAGCACACAAGATCCTTCTGTCCCACAAAAGTGGCTGCCACTGGAGGTCTTTGGAATGCAGGTCAAGGGTGAACCATGCCAGGCCGAGGGGGCTGCACAAATCCCATAGGTCGAGTTCCATTAGGTTGGCCACGAGGACCCACATAAGTAGCACTAGAACTCTGACCCACACTCCTTGGCTGGAAGGCGGGAGTGGGATATGGCGTAGGCCTGACAAAATGACGCTCGATGAGATCCACAAGACCGGGGTGTCTAGGCTGCCAAGGCCTCTGAACCTGTGCATTTTCTCTTTCAGCTTCTTCCAACTTCTTAGCATTCTGAACCACCTGGGCATAGCTCTCAAGAGGGAGGAGGGTGAGGTATGTCTTTAAAGATGGCCGTAGTCCTTTGAAGAATTTATTTGCTTTTGCATTGTCCGGCTTTATTGAATCAGGGGCGAAAAAGAACAACTCGTCAAACTTCTGCTGGTAGTCCAGCACTAATAAGGAACCTTGAGCTAATGCCATAAACTCTGACTCCTTGGCATCCTTCACTGCCTCAGGGAAATAGTTCTTACAGAAGGCTTCTTTAAATACTTCCCAAGAGACAACACCAGCATGGAGGGTTTCTAGAATAGGGTGAGATGAAGTCCACCATGCATCCGCTTCTTGCTGAAGCTTCTGCTCGGCGAAGAGTACTTTCTGGGCATCAGTACACTGCAAATGTCAGAAGGCCTTTTCTAGTTCCCTTAGCCACCTATTAGGGAACATAACATCCTTTGATACACCAGTAAAGGATGGCACTTGTAGTTTCAAGAAGCTCTCCATTAGCTGGTATGCGGGCTTACAGCGAACCTCCACATACGGGGCTGCCAGACCGAGATTACCATGCCCACCTGCACGGTTCTCTTCCCAAAGAGTCACAAAACCAGCCTTCATCTAATTGAATTGAGCTTGCTGCTGCTACATCATGTTCGTCATGACGCTAGCAATGTCCTTGAAGCTTCCAATATCAGGGGCATTGGGGATGCCATTGGTAGTATGGCTGCCCTCTTGGGTCTATTGGTCAGATCCCCCAGCAAGTGTCTCTTTGTTGCTGGTACTACCGGAGCCGACAAGACGATTTCTCAAAAGAACCATTTTGCAAAAGAAAGTCGACCACATTGAGACACGAAGATTCATCAAAACTCACTTGACCATATGATTAAAAAGCTCAAATCATACATAGGTTCATCAATATAATAAGAAAATAATCAAACATCGGGCAAAATCCAAAAATTTCACCAAAAACCAATTTTTTCTCACATTTTATAGCCTTGGTCGACCGACCAAGCTCAACAATAACGAAAACTCAGGCTTTTAACTTCATTTCCACTTCATTTTTCATTTCTAACTCATTTTTCTTGTGGAGGGGCTTTGGAGAACACACTAGCAATCATTTCTAAGGAGATTCCAAGTGGTTAGAAGCTTCCACAACATCAACACATCAAGCATTACTCAACCAAGTAAGGAAATCATTATTCATCATCTTCTCAATTGATTTATTCACTTAATTTTTCTCAAAATACCATGATAAGCTTGTTGTTCTAGGTTAAAAACATGTTCGTTCATGCTTAGAAACATAATCCCATAGTTTTCATGCAAAAACAATCCTTAAACATCAAGCAAACACAAAATCTCAACTTGCTTTCGTTAACATAGCCGAAAATTCCCAAATTTAGTAAAACTTCGATTTCTCCCAAACCGCTAGGATTTTTAACACCAAATTTGATGCTACACATTCCAAATGACATGCTACACACTACCATGCAATTCGTTTCAACCAATTTCAGAATTTTCAAAAATCCCCAAATTTGACCTAACGTTGAAATTCCTCTTCTCTAGCTTGCTGAAATTTCAACTTTAAGACGCGATTTCGACCAATTTTCTTCCAAAAAACTTCACAATCATGCAATTCTAAGTATTGTGCATATGTTAGTATACTCAATTTGAAATTTCCCCAAATTTGAAAATTTTTGAAAAATTACGAAAACGCCCTTCATGTTCAATTTTGGGTAATCTTCTAACATTGACTTGTTGATCTTTTCTATAGGTATATATACATTATGGAGAGACAAGGACGAGGAGGTCGAGTCGAGGTAGATTAGTGAGAGCCAAGAGAGGTAGAGGTCAGGTGCCTTTGCTGCCACAAGCAGAGGTGATCGACCGACACTGCTTTGTTACACCATTGGCCGAGTTCCTCTACGAGGTATACTTTGGGCATTGCCACATAGAGTTTGGCCGACCATTTCAGGCTGGAGAGTTGACAAAATTTCGGATCAGGGAGAGATTCGACACTTTGGGATGGACACACCTACTTACTGAGGATTTGCCGATGTACCCAGAGTTAGTTCGACTGTTTTATAGCAATTTGACATCTTTTGAGGAGAGTCCAACTGATCAGATGGAGTTAGTGATAGCGAGTCAGGTCAGAGAGACTCAGATCAGATTTACTACTCGTGCATTAGCTGAGATTCTTGGGGTTCCACATTGTCCACATGCGTGTGTGTGGATATCGGGGGGGCCCCCCCCGGCCGGGGGGGGCCCGCGGCCCCCCCCCCCCCCCCCCCCCCCCCCCCCCCCCCCCCCCCCCCCCCCCCCCCCCCCCCCTAGGGGGGGCCGCCGACACCCCCCCCCCCGGGGGGGGGGGGAGCCCCCCCCGGGGGGGGGGGGGGGGTGGCGCCGCCCAGCCGCGGGCGGGGGGGGGCCCCCCCCCCCCCCCCCCCCCCCCCCCCCCCCGCCCCGGCCGCGGCCCCCCCCCGCCCGCGGGCCGGGGGGTCCCCCCCCCCCCCCCCCCACAACAACAAACATGAACAATCATAACATGAGTGCGGAAGATAAATCATAGATCCAATAAAGAAAGAATGAATCATAAATGAATCGAATACTAAATATAATCGAGTATCAAACGATAAGTAAAGCGAGGCAAAAATCCCACTTTACAACCAGCGGAAAAGTAGCTCTAAAGAATAAACTAGACAAAAATCTATTCCGAACAAGTACATTGGGTAACTAAATTGTTCTCCACTTTGTAGACAAAATCCTTGTAAGTGTAAATCTCATAAATAGCACAAGGACGCTTCCACTCAATGGTCGGACTAAGCATCGTACGGAGCATAACCACTCGCGGGATCTTCGGAGTAATTGTGGTAACCGCAATCACCTTCCCGGAGATATGCCTCTTCGCCTTGCGCTTCTTCATAGGGACCGCATAACACTCGACTGCAGGATAGTCTAACAACATTGTACAATAAAGGAATGAGTTTCAAAGAAACTCCAGAAGGCGTTAAAATCCATAATAACATAAATGGCGGATTCCGAACACTCATAAATGCAACATGATATGAGACAAACAATGAATGAATGAATCTAACTCTATGTATGCTGGTCTCTATTGGCGACATGCTTTAAGTCATAGCACCGTACTTCTTTAGGAAAGTCCACTCACATCCTCAACCATTTAAGATATCTTGGATTCTCTCACGGATCATTTCACCGGTCTTGAGCAGCCGTTTGGTAATGGGTCCTTCATCCCTCAGGGCAACCATGGCAGGGGGTAAGTCAACACACTCTCTCACAACCATTTGGTATAAGTACTGGCGCATGTCAGGGTAAAACCTAGCCAAATGCAAGTCTTCTACTTGGTTACATCAAGTCGATCCAGATACTTCCATTCCTCGTCCCTGACAATCCTTTCCGGTATCCTTCACACTAGAGTCAGCGTATCCTATGGCACCGACCAACTCGGACTACGGACTCATCAACCCTATTGATCATCCACATATGGTAAACGGGAAGCTCTCACGTCCTCTCACGGGTTGGTTACCGGTCTTAAGCGCCCGTGAGCCCAAGTCTAACCATATGCAACCCTACCAATAAATGGCCCCCACAATGTGATTCCTGTCCTCTCACGGGTTGGTTACCGGTCTTGAGCGCCCATGAATCCCCATTGCTACCACGGGTCGTTCGGTCTCAATACCCCTCCGATTAGGGTCTGACATAACAGGACATCCTAGCCAAACACTACTAGACAATCCTAGATATGTCATCCAACAGTTTAGGAAGGTGTCCAGAGGGCATCTCCGGAAACATCCCATAATATTCCCGTAGTAGTCCAAGAACGAAGTGCTCGAAAGGACACCTCTCCTTTCCAAACCATACTTAAGCATACACATGCATCAATTCATATCATCACATATATGGTAACTTCTTATATGGAAAGAAATCAGTAATTACAATCACTTGTATAACATTGGTAAGTAAATCATACATGAATCAATTTAATATGAATAAGTAATGCTACTGTAATCAAAGTTATGCAACAGTAGTATATCATTGTAAGAATCTAATTTAGGAAACATATTACTGATATTCAAATATAGAAACTAGATTCATGCTATCTATGTAATTAAGGAAATAACCATCCTTACCTTTTATAACTCGCAAAGGAATCCTAAGAAATCAAGTAAGATCTCGGCAAACTTGAGAAGAAGGTCCTAAACAAGTATATACAACATATTAGGAAAGATCCCTAACAGAAAAGATATCAAAACATCCGAAACAGACCAAATCTGGAGTTGCTGTACTCATTGGTCGAGTGGATTGGTCGAGTGGTCCAGTCGACCAATCAGTCGACCAATGCGAGATAAGCCTATAAAATCGAGTTTTAAGATATGAAATCCGAATTTGGTGGTTCAAAA
>NW_028291209.1:60000-207215 GCF_041222555.1 Hakea prostrata
CAATTGTATTCTACGAATTCTACTAAACAAATGGGTAAAAATATTTCTCTTCTTTGTTCTTTATCCTGCGAATCTTTTTTTTTTTTAATGGAATTGGCGAAAAAGAAAAGTGAAGTGCTAAAAAAAAGTCAACTCTATACTCTTCCTGATTATTCTATTTTTATTTAATTCATAGAAAACAGATCCAATCCCAAATCCATTTATTGTTCTAGTACCCAATCGGATTGTAATATCATAAAGTAGAAATTGATCATTTTTGTTTTGATGTTGACTCCATAACAGAAGTTTAAGTGACATAATTTTGTTTCCAGGAATGTTTTATCAATTTCTTTCCCGCAAATTCAAATTTGAGTAGAAAATTCTCTTTTTTTTATTCTTCCGTTCATACGCATTTCATACATTATCTATCCGGAATTGGGCCAAATTTCATGTGATTCAGTAAAGTAAATAGAATATACATTCCATTGTGGCTAAATCATTCTGCAGGGTTCAATGAAGAATGAGCCAATAATGGGATTTTTTGAGAAATGGGAGACTTAAGATGCTCCGGGATGGAAATGGGGGAATGTCTACAATACCTGGGTTTAGTCAGATACAATTTGAGGGATTTTGTAGGTTCATTGATCAGGGTTTGACGGAAGAACTTTATAAGTTTCCAAAAATTGAAGATACTGATCAAGAAATGGAATTTCAATTATTTGCGGAAACATATCGATTGGTAGAACCCTTGATAAAATAAAGAGATGCCGTGTATGAATCACTCACATATTCTTCTGAATTATATGTATCCGCGGGATTAGTTTGGAAAACTGGTAGGGATATGCAAGAACAAAGAATTTTTATTGGAAACATTCCTCTAATGAATTCCCTGGGAACTTTTATAGTAAAAGTTCTTAATGTTAATTGAGTCCCCGGTTCCCCAATAGATTGACCCGCAATAATCCCTACCGCTTCTCCCAATTCAACCAGGTCGCCATGAGTGGGACTCCGACCATAACATAATTGACAGATCCAAGATGCACTCCTGCAAGTAAAAGGGGTTCGAATATATATTGGTTGTGCTCGAAAGGTTATGAATCAATTGACAAGCCCAATCCCGATATCTTGATTTCGGGTGGCAATGCATCGCGGACCCATATATATATCGTCTGCCAATACACGGCCGATTAATGTTTGGATAAAAATACTTTCCGCCATCATTCTATTTAGAGGACTCACAGAAATACTTCGGATGGTGCCACAATCCGTTCTACGGACAACAATGTGTTGAACTACTTCAACAAGCCTGCGCGTGAGGTATCCAGCATCTGATGTTCGGATATTTTGTGGTAGACTTGGATGGTGAGGAGAGGGTTGTTGGAGGTGCAAGGTATTCTATCGGCACGAAGACTATTGGACTGATGCAGTTAGATCAGGTTGATAGATCTCCCAGTCTAGGGGACGAGTCGGAGTCCGAGGATAGTGATGAGGATGTTCCAGTAGAGGGACAGGCTGGGGATGATATAGGTATGTAGGAGGTCGGTCCCGATGATCATGGGATTCTTGCACCAAAGTTTGAGGTCGGGGGTCCATCACAGGCTACACCAGAGACACCGGATCTATATGCTCAAATGCTGTCTATGACTTCCATGATGGAGAGGATGGGGATCAGGACAGAGCAGTTGTTCGAGAGTTTAGGGGCCAGGCAGAATCAGATGTACGAGAGGATGGAGGCGAGTCAGACACAGATGTATGAGAGGCTAGAGGTGAGGCTTGCACAGATAGAGTCCAAGCAAGATCAGATGCAATCTCATCTCACTCAGATTACCGAGGATGTCATAGCACCTAGAGATCAGCGGCGGTCTCCTAGATAGATAGATTGTACTAGGATTTCAGTTTATGCTTTCCATATGTAATCTGTTGTAAAACTTATTTAAGTTAATGAAAGTTATTTCAGTTTCATCCTTTTTTGTGTATAATCTTTTTTTCTTTTTTTTTTCTTTAAATGAGGGTTGCTAAATAGTAGTAATTTATTGTTTTTCACCAATCCCCTTCTTCTTCTTTTATTATTTTTTTGCCCGTTGTCTTTTTTTCTCCCCTCTTAACAATTAATGCCTCCTCGTCCCCGGATCCGGTATGCCCTTTGCCCCTTCCTGGTTGGGGTGGTCGTGGGCCTTCGCCCCCGCCCCCCCCCCCCCCCCCCCCCCCCCCCCCCCCCTTCCTTTCCTTTTTTTTTCATCAGTCAAATATGTGAAAAATAGACGCTTCCCTACTTGAAGTATCACAGGAAGTTAGACAGGTCCACCACCAAAGGTTACGGAGATTCCAATAAGGAAAGGAATAATATCCACAACAAAGGTGGATTAATGGAATGAAGAAAATACAGCAAAGAAGAAAAAGGATCAGAGAGAGGGAGAGAGATGGAGGGGAGAGGAAGAATACGATACACAATGGTGGTACTAAAATATAAAGATGAAGTAATAGTGAGTTAAAGTTGGATTTAATTTATTAATCAAATTAAAAACAAAGCCACGACAAGGGCAAGTGTAATCTCAAGTGTGAAAGATATGAAACACACAAGCAGTATCCAGATACAAGACCTGTGTCGACACACATGCATATCGATATACATATATATTGATCTCTCACATGACCGAACAAGACCAGTGTCAGACACTAATATCCACAAGCAACGGCAAAATGGGGGGACCGGTGAAACGAGGGAGCCCCAAACAGAAACCTAGGGAAGGACATCACAAGAAACAAACAATAAGCATAGTATAACACAGGTCAGGTTTATCAAACAGACAAAGGACGATCCGAGAGATCACCGAAAATGTAAGAAACAAGGGAGAAACACTTAGGGTGAGGAAAAACCCGGACATCAACACGGATGACTCTCGGAGGCCCCAGGCGAACTATCAGACCAAGGAACACCCAAAGAGCCACACAACGCAGATGTCGGAAAGTCACAAGAACACTAATGGACCATAAGGCAGGACTCACACAATGAGAGGAGCAGGGATCCATCCCTCACCAAGACGCAAGCACACATAGTATGATAATGTGCTATGGTGGAGCATTCATAACAAAGAAGATGTCACCAACAAAAGGAGTCAGGCAACCAACGAGTTATATGGAAGGCACAAAAGACGCACGCCAAGGCAACATGAATAGTGGGAACACAGGATTTCACAAAGAGAAACTCATCTTGATTCCAAATCAAGGGACACATGATAGAAGACACACAAAGTCATACAAGCATCCGCGCTCCAAGGTGCGGAGGGAATGCTCGGTGAGTGAGTCATCGCTATGACATATGTTGTTTTATGCTAGAAGAAAACAACACACAGAAAGTGAATAAGAATAAATGGAATGAACATAACCATAAAAGAAAGCAGACAAAAAAAAAGCACAACAAAGCAAGGATTTACATGAGAAAAAAAAATCCTGCAAGGTTTGGTAAGAGGGACTACCATCAAACTGGTAGATATGTGCTTAAGTAAACTTTCTTTCTTGATGTAATGTCTCTAACAAAGTGATATCTCAATTGTATATGTTTGGTCTTCCATGATACTTGGGGTCTGACATAGCTAAGAGCGCCGTACTATCACGGAGACAAGGGCAGCTCTTGGATGTCATCACAATCCCAGATGTGAAGGAACCCCAACAAACAAGAAGAAGTGAGCATGCACAACGATGGGAGAGGGATATACAAGGCTTGTACACCAGAAATGGGCCATTAGCAAGAAAGCATATCAGAGGTTGATTTGGATGATGTCCCAGCCCAGGGCATCACAAGCAACAACCGCAAACCGATCCGGTAACACAACATGTAGTTACTGCTCCCGAGATATCTCAATATCCTTGAGCTCAGGCTCATGCCGGGTTTGATTGGTACGAAACCAAAGGCATAAAAATATCCGGCTAGTACACATCATAGTGTACATAAGGCACACGACGGAATATGGAACTCTTCCATCTTGGTTTTCTCCTCCGGAGTCTTAGGACCCATATCAAGGCTCAAAGAAACCCTTCCAGGAGTATCAATTGGTTTGTAGTTGTGCACGGTATCTCGTCAAGACATTGTCAATATAGGTCTCTTGAGATAAACCCAGTAATCTCTTTGCCTATTTCGACAATCTTGACACAAGCAATAGCTGCTTCACCCATGTCCTTATATCAAAACGGAGGACAACCATTCGAATGGTTTCCAATAGCTCTTGCTATTGCAGCCATAAGTATGTCATCTACGACGAGTGTGAATGACATAATTATTATCAGATCTCTTGGTGTAAACACGGTGGTCTTCCTCAAGCATGGAAAAACATTTCCATCAAGCTGGTGGAAGCGCACATTCCACGTCTAGATGCTTGCTTTAAGCCAATATGGACTTCTTAAGCATGCACACTTTGGCTCAAGTCCATGGCTCAAAGCCTTGAGGTTGATCCATATAGATCTCTTCCTCAAGTTCTCCATTGAGAAAAGCAGTTTACATCCATGATAAAGCTCCAAGTCCAAGGAGCAACAATGGCTAGTATGAGGCGAATTGAGGCAAACCAACCACGGGAAAAAGTTTCCCAAATCAAGCCTCTCGTTGGGTGTAGCCCTAGCCACTAAACGAGCTTGAATCTCTCAATAGATCCATCGCCTTTCTTTTGATCTTGAGAACCCACTTGTTCCCAACGCTTGCCTAGGGCAAGTCAACCAAGTCCGGACATGATTAACTTTCAGACTCCAACTCTTCCTTATGCTTAACCATTCCTTTGAGCTGACCCGAAGAGCTTCCACACGCTCTTTGGTTCATGCTCATCGACTGAAATCATCTCACAGCAATCTCTTCAGGAGTTACCATGTAGGCTTCATCCTCTATGTCGAAACGTCGACGAGGAACAGCCGCACCTACTACGGCGCAAGTGCATGCGGATTGCTCACCGTCTAAGGTAGCATCACATCGCACTCCCACTCCCACTAGGATCTTGGATGAACCCCAGGTTCATTATCCAGAATCTGAATCCCGGAGTGACAAGACCACTATCTTGTATCTCAAAGAATTCCGATGATTCTTTGTTAACTCCTGAAAGAGATGGAAAATCATTCTCCAAGAATGTTGCATCCCTAGACTCAAGTTCCGTTTTCCTCTCATTCTCATCTAGTCCAATGAAGACATGGCCCTTTGAGGGTTAGAATATCTCACAAAGATACACTTTCTTCTTCGGGTCCAAGCTTTCCATATTGGTGAGAAGTAGAGTGAACATATGCGCACATCCCCATGGCGAAGTAACTCAAATCGGCTTCCTTCCGGTCCACAACTCATTTGGTGTGGAAGGAACCGATTTGGTTGGAACTCTGTTGAGGATATAGGCCAGATAGAAAGCATCTCCCCAATAAGAGATGGGTAGATTTGCCTGCGCCATCATGGATCTCACCATGTCTAGCAAGGTTCTATTCCTCCTCTCAGCAACCCCATTTTGTTGTGGAGTCCCTGGAATAGTAAGTTGTCTAGATATCCCCTTTTCATCACATAACCCTTTGAACATATCGGAGAGATACTCTCTACCTCTATCCGTTCTAAGAGTTTTAATCCTTTTATCTAACCGATTCTCAACCAAGCTCATGAATTTCTTAAAACATTCCAGAGCTTCTGACTTATGAGAAATTAGATAAATGTGACCATACCTTGTATAGTCATCTATGAATGTGATGAAATATGACTGTCCTTTTCTAGTATGCACATTCATGGGTCCACACACATCTGAATGGATAAGTTCTAAAGGAAGAGAGGCTCTCAAAGCCTTTTTAAATGGTTTTCTAGTTGCTTTTCCTGCTAGACATGACTCACAGGTTGGCAAATCAGATAGTGAACCTTGGCCTAAGAGACCTTCTCTTGCCAACCTGTTCATCCTATCTAAGCCAATATGTCCTAGTCTAGCATGCCACAAATTAGAATCAATACACACGGTATTTTGGCAAACAAAAGCATTACTAGAATTAAATGAATAATCAATTGTATCCAATACAATGAAACCATTATCAAGAAAACCATAACCATAAACTGTATCACCCGAGATACAAAACCAAAGAATTATTTTCAAATACAATTCTAAAACCATGTCTTAAAAGATAAATAACGAAACAAGATTTCGCCGAATGTTTGGAGCATACGACACATCATGGAGTAACAGCGTCGGCCACCTCGCAAAACTAATTTGCATGTGCCTATGCCATGAACCTCCACGCTTGAGCTGTTCCCCATCATTATTCTTTTGCTTCCTCTTGGAATACGACGGTATTCCACGAAGCTCGAGCGTTCCCTTGTTATGTGTTCTGTCGCTTGAATCAACAATCCACAAAGGATTTAGTTCAGCAAGCATAGTAGAACTTGTTACATAACAAGATGAGGTATAACACACAGTACATACCTCTTGCTCAGTGCAATCACGAGCAAAATGACCAGGCTTTCGGCACTTGAAGCAAATCAAAGCTGATTTCTTCTTGCCAGCACTAGTCCCCCTTGAACGCTTGGGCCCACTCTTGTTTTTGTTCCCACCCGGTTACTTTGCTTGGACCGCTGAGGTTGAGCTTTCTCTCTCTTGCGCTTGAAGCCTGCACTCTTACTAGTGCTAGCTTCAGCAGCAAACACATCAGTTTGAGGGGTATCGGCCAACATCCGATCCTCATCAAGCTCAAGGTGCTGGCGGCTTGATCGAAAGTCTTGACCTCATCGGCATGAGTCAAGAAGATCTTCATATGCTCCCAAGTCTTTGGCAATGACCGATGACTGCGGAGACTTGCTCCTCATCGGTCTTCGGCGCCCACATGCGCTCAACTCACTAATCATGTTAGACATGATGGTTATATGCTGCCTCATGGTGTGACCCTGGCGCATCTTATAACCGTCAAAAGTGAGTCCGAGCTGGCGGCCTCTTGTAGTGGAAGTCCCTCCATACTGGAACTTCACAGCCTCCCACAAAGACTTTGCAGTCCTATGCTTCTCATAACGAAGCATCAGGTCATCCCTCATGGAGCTCAAGATTGTAATCCTGGCTACCCGGTCTTTCCTCTTCCAAGCATTGTATATATCAAGGTCCTGCGATTGTGCGGTGGTACCATCCTCAGGTGGGTTCATGGTCTGGTTTATGGTCTCTAGCATATCCCGCTCTTCCGGAGATATTGCACCTTTCGGTGCCGAGGTCATAATTCCTCTCATTCAGCTTATCTCCTTTAGTGAGGTCAGCAACAATGCTCTTGGTAGCAGCCATTTTTCTAGAGATATTACATACAAGAATGAGTTCAATAAATCTAGCATAAAATACAACTCATGCAACAAAAATCACACTAGCATAGTCAACCTATGGGATAAGCACTTAAACCAAAAGAGATGCTAAAAAACATTCAATCAAATTCTCATGCAAACCCACATAGACTTATACACTAACTTCATTCGTGCAAGAAACATGATTGATAGACCCATAAATAAAAAAAATAGTTTTATCAAAATAAAACAGGCAATCATGTTAAAGCTATGAGGTGGTTCACACGAACACTTCTACCTCATTAGCTCCCACTAGGCCCCATTAGGCCCTTAATGCTCAAACATCACATAGATTGTGAGCCATAGATGTCCAATAAATAGAAACACATTCAAAATTGGACAAAAATTCAGACGGATTTCGAGACGGATCACCGTCGACAATCCGTCCGATCTGATTCTAAGACGGCTCTCCATCTGGAATCCATCAGCCCAGACGGATGCCGCTCACCGACGGACGATCCTTCCAGACGTGACCAGACGGATTCGAGACGGCGCACCGTCCGAGAGTCCGTCGGCCGTGACCAAACGGATTCCGAGATGGCTCACCTTCCAGCATCCGTCCGGTACGGACGTCAATTCCCCATCTAACGATTTTTTTCTTTGAACGAAATTTTTTCAAAAAAACGGAAAATCACGTTTTTTTCTTACAAAAATTCATCCAAAAACACATGAAAAAATCCAACAATAATTATTAACAAAAATTATCATCATGGATTATCAATTCATGCAAATTTTTTTTTTTTTTTTTCTTATCAAAAAAAAATTCTCCCATGGGTTTCGTATTAAACCCTTGATCCTCCCATTGGATCCATACAATAAAATTAAACAATGGGGAGGAACAAAAACGTGGGAACCAATGGCTCTGATGCCAATGTAGGTAATACATCAAAAGTAATTCAATTCAATTAATTGATGGGGGAAAAATTCCTTACCTGAATTCGCTTTCCCTTACTTGAAGTATTCACAGCGGAAGTTTAGATCCACGTTCTCGTTCCACCACCAAAGGTTTACCGGCGAGATTCCTCAATCACAGGGAAAGGGAATAATATCCACAACCCAAATGCCGTGGATTAATGGAATGAAGATCAAATACTAGCAAAGAAGAAAATCTAAGCCTGCGATTCTTAGAGAGAGGGAGAGAGAGATGGAGCCGCCGTTTTTCAGAGATTCGCTCGTGCGAATGAATTACTCCGTTACTTACTCACTAATGCGGTGGTTACTAAAATATATAACGTATTTTGTAACCGCCCTAATAGTGAGTTTCCAATATTGCCCTTGGGCATTTAATTTATTAATCAAATTAATAAATTCCAACACTATCTGGCATACCCGGGAATGGGATCCACAACCCGAGGATCAAGGATCGAGCGGCCATGCCTCCCACATACACGATAACATAATCACGAACAATATAATCAATGTTTTAAGCAAGTAATAATCAGATCAATTGGATAAGAAAAGATAATCAATTAGAGTGCGGAAATTATCAATTATCAAGTACATATCAAGAAAGTCTCAAAAGAGAAAGAGAGTGATCAGAAGTCACTCCTTCTCAAAAGCAGCGGAAAAATGGTTAATCAATTCAGTTACAAATCCCAATATCAAAGAGTAAATCGAAAGAGTTATTACAACACATCCGGGTTCCAAAAAGACATAAAGGCCTAGGCTAGAGTCTCCTCCGTCTTGTATAGAGTATCTTCGTATGTGTACACAATGGAGACCAAGCATAGCCTCTCCCAAATCAAGGTCGGACTAACCCTAGTATGGAGGGTAATCACCCTCGGCACCTTCACCATAATCTTCGTAATAGCCAGGACCTTCACCGTAGTATGAGGGATCCTGCGCCGCCTCATAGTAGGAGCCATCAATGTCTTCGGTACCTACAGATATATCTAACAAAAACAATTGCAGAAAGGAAATGAGTTCAAAGAACTCAGCAAGGCGAATCGTTCCACAATACACAAATCATACAATACAAGTCACAATATGATGCAAGATGATATAAGAACAATGATGATATATGATTCTAACTCTGAGTATGTTAGTCTCTAAGGTTGACATGCTTTAAGCCATAGCACCATACTTCTTTAGGTCGTCTGTCACTCCCCCTCAATCATACATGATATCTTGGGTCTACCGGGGTAATTGGGTAAAGTCCTCATCATAAACCATGGTTGGGGATTTGGTCACCACTCTCTCACATCATCATTGGTATAAGTATTGGCGCATGTCACGGCAAAGCCTAGCCGAATACAAGTCATCTACTTAGTCGTATCATGTCAGATCCGGATACTTTCCATATAGCACCGACCAACTTTGTTCCATATCCTTTACACTAGAGTCAGCGTATCCTATGGCTACAACCAACTCGGACTACAGACTCATCAACCCTATTGGTCATCCACAAATGGTAAACGGGAAGCTCTCACGTCCTCTCACGGATTGGTTACCGGCCTTGAGCGACCTTGAGCCCAAGTCTATCCATTTGCAACCCTACCAATAAATGGCCCCTTTCGGGTATCCGTAGTATGGTTCTTGTCCTCTCACGGGGTGGTTACCGGTCTTGAGCGCCCATCAACCATACTCTACCACGGGTTGTTCGGTCTTGATGCGTCCAAAATCTACTCAGCCCTTGGATCTCCACGTGATGTCCTGCAAAACGAAAGCGTCAGATGTGGCCCGACCGCTGGGGTCGGGAGTCCACCTTCGAAGGCTAAGTCAGTTGATGAACTTAATCACAAACGGCTCTGCTAGAAGCACAGAGCTAATGAATGAAGAACTGGGAAAGGTGATCTAGATAGCAGACCGCTGATAGTTTAGGTCTATCAGTATGTATCTGAACCTGAGTCTCAGATAGTATTCTTTTTGATCGATTGATCCGTCCCTCACCTGGTATGGTAGTGTGGTTTATATAGAGTGTACCTTCGAATCTCCTTCGTTGGATGCACTTGAGCCTTCTTCGGGTAGTCGTTGGATCTCATCAGTGAGATCCGTTGAGCGATAGACTTCTACTAGTTTGGGCTAGTAGAGGACTCCTGAGATAACCTTTAGGTTATGCGATGGTTATCCCTTCGATAATGATTATCCGCAGTCGTTAGTTTGAGTCTACCCTCATTAGGGTGATTACCCTAATCCATAAGTAAGATTAGGGCACGCTTGCAGCCGAATAAGCTTTCTTCTTCAACAAGCCATCTTCCGGATCCGGTTCACTTGGGAGCGATTCGGTTTTCTCCGTCTCGACCGGGGTCGAGGGTCGGACCAGGTATGAACCCGGTCTGATCATAAACTCTCCATATCACGAGCCCCCCAGACCAAGCGTTCGGTCGATCCCGAGGGCTTGGTTTTTAAGCCGGGTTCGTCGTCGGGTGATGATCTCTGCGTGCTTCATTAAATGTCATATCACATTTAATGCGGTGGTCACTTTTCCTCGAGCGTTGTGAGTGTAAGGCCACATATCTCGTTGCAGTTGATCTATCATGGCTCACGTCATCCAAGCGACGGTTTCCGAACGCCTATTTCGGATTCGTGAGTTCAAACTTTCAAAACGTCTTTCAATCTTGATCGTTGATTTTGAATCAATATCGATCGTTTAGATTCCTGAACACTCGTGCGGGAGTTTTAAAAGCGGTTCGTTGTCTTCGTAGGTTTCATTCGTCCTGTCTGGAATTTGGACCTTTGTTTTCTACTTCGCGCCTTCCTGCTCTCAAGCTTCCGTCTCACCGAATCAGTAAGTTTACTGGTCTTTTCTTTTTGTAGTTTACTGAAACAAGTAATGGCGGACGATAGGGTTTCTTTAGTACCCCATGTTGGTAATAGCAGTGATGCTTTTGCTTCTCCTGCTCCCGAACAGTCGAATAGTGATAACAAAACCCTAACCGTCCTCTGGCAGGAGTTCGCTGAAGTTTCTCAAAAAGGTTTTGAAAGAAAAACCGAAACTTCTCCCTGTCCTTCTCGAGTCTGGATCTTCCAAGATTGTCGAGTCTTCTAGGCAGCCTCAAACCTCCGGGTCCAATGGTGGACCTGGCTCTGTTCCCTCCATTTACAATGAGGAAACCCTTCTTTCAGCTGTCCAAGATTTTGATCTTCCTTCCTCATATCAGGTTAGGGCTCCCCATCCTGATGAGAGGGTTGATTCATCCCTTTCGGGTGAATTTTCTCTGTATATAGATGCACTGGAAAGCGGGGTTCGCTTTCCCTTTTTTAATCCTTTGTTCTCCGCAGTTTTGAATCACTGGAACATTTGTCCCGGAATGCTCCTCCCCAATAGCTGGCGTCTCATCGTCGGCTTCTTGGGTTTGTGTTTTGAGCTTGGCATTACGCCATCTCTTTCTCTTTTTGTACATTTTCATGTTCTTTCTATCTCCCATTCTCCCGGATGGGTCTTTCTTTCCAAACGCAATAAGGCTGAACTTGATTGGAGGGGCAGCATCCTTGTAAAAGGAACTTGCCCTTCTAACCACAAAAGATGGCGCGAACGATACTTTTTCCGTCGAGCGCCTCCATCGGATCTTAACTTCCCAACCACCCGGAGGAGTTTTACTTCTTCGTCCGAGAGTAACCGGGGCCTTCCCTTATCCGAGAGAAGACGAGGCGGCCATCGGGAAGATCAAATCCATTCCGTGGTATCAAGAGATACATGGATATGAAGTGGAGTATAACTCCATCCTTCAAGATCTTGAGGCTTGGCTCATTGTGAGCTTCTAACCATCATCCTTTGATTTGACTGAAGTGATATGTTTTGAATTCTGATTCTTGTCCTTCTTCTTTGCAGTGCCTCCTAGAATGAACCCTGAAAGCCTGCGGGTGAAGGCCGCTAGGGCCGTTGTGACAGCCGAGCAACGATCGCCCAGGGTCTTGACCGTAGATCAAGAGGCTTCTCTTCCCTCTCCCGACCCCTCTTATAGGGTTATCAGGAATATCAGGCCTGTAGCTGATGCTTCGGGTAAAGGGAAGAAACCAATGGTGGAGAGGGCTAATGTCTCTTCCTCCGC
The DNA here is from genome assembly GCF_041222555.1 of Hakea prostrata. Taxonomy (NCBI): domain Eukaryota; kingdom Viridiplantae; phylum Streptophyta; class Magnoliopsida; order Proteales; family Proteaceae; genus Hakea; species Hakea prostrata. Next base: position 72,286 of record NW_028291209.1, read on the forward strand.
CCGAACCAAGAGGAGGCATGACACAATTGATGCTCCCTCCAATAAAAAATCCAAAGCTTCGACGGATGGTGAGGAGGTCTTCATCCCCCAGTGGACCTTGAAGATGACCGACAGGGTTACTCGGGATCCCGAGAAAGCTGCAGAATGGAGCTCCCTCAGTCTTGCTCCTTCTGATCGCCATGAGTTTGAAGTCCTGGATGACACCTCCCTTGTTAGTCAATCTACAAGGTACCGGTCTTCTTGATTACTTATGTTTTCATAATTTCTTATGACTTCTTCTGATATCTTCCGCCTTCCCAAGAATGCTGTGTTGAGCTTTTATCAACACATGGAAGCATTGAGCCAGGTTGGTCGCACCAGCTCCTTGTTGCAAACTTGTGAAGAGAAATTGGCCAAGGCCAATTCTGAAATAGACCAGACTGACTGCGACCGCAGCTACCGTGGAGCTACAGAAAAAGCATGAGGAAGAAGTGATCTCCCTCAAGGAAGCCCTCGAAGCTTCGAAAATTCGTGTCACTGCTGCCGAGCGCGAGGCCAGGAAGCAAAAGGCAGCTGCCACGTTGTTTGGTGACAGCCTTGAAATCAAAAGTAGGGAGCTCGAAGAACATCTGAAGTTGGCGATCCCTAGCAAGCCTAAGCATATAAAGCCAGAGCTTCGGAAGGAGTGCATTCGGAAATACCTGAACAGTGTACCTTTCTCCTAGTTGCTAGGTCTCTACAACCTTCAAGCTTATCGCATGGGGCAGAACGACGTTTGGGAGCAAATCCTTGGATTGATCCCTGACTTCGACACTGCTCCTTTTCGTGAGGTATGCCACCAAGAGGTCTTCGGGAAAGTTGGTATGGATCTCCCGGACTGGGCTCAGGGAGAAGATGATCCTTTTCCAGCTGACCCTCAATATGAGGCATACCTGAATGACTAGCCGGCACTTCTAGAGGAGAAATCACAAGTCGAGTCTCAAGTTGTTGCTGTAGAGGATTCAGCCGATGCCACTCTTGAGGAAGGCTCTTCTCATGATCCTGAGAAAAGTCCTCCCGACCAGGGTCCCTCGGGCAACAATGAAGAAAAGGCTTAGGGAGTTGTTCTTTTGTAAAGATTTACCCTCAATTTAATGAATAGACATTTCTTTTTTCATGTTGGCCTCTAAATTTCCCCGTCTCCTGCCGAAATCTTGCCTTGAAAATCAAAGTATTAATGATAAAGCTTATCACTTAACTTTTCATTCCTCGCCGAATAATAATCTTGTAGAAATATTGTGAAGATGCGTTTCGGGAAGATGCATTAATCTTCCCCACTACTTAATTTATTGCAAAGTCCGCACGTTTCCCTTCTGCGAAGTTCAAACGTTTTCCTGCTTTTGTATACCATTCACTGTTTCCAATGAATCGGAAATACATCCATTATTTTAATGGCAGTGCGACGATTGGAGGTATCTCTACATCAGGTGCTCGCTTCCACATGTTTCCATGTGGCATCCCTTCGACCGTTGATCTTGCTTTTTGCGGATTTCGAAGCGTCATTTCGATCTGAGTCGTCGGTTGTCCTTAGCCTTCAACCGTCGTCTTATACCTTAGGCTATTTAAAGCCTTCGTGGGTACTCTCCATCTATCCTGACTTCTGCAAGTTAGATTTGCTAAAGTGCCAAAGCAACCTTTCGTCCTTCAGCCTACTTCCGTATTCCTCGTACTCCAACAACAGCTCTATCCATTTCTGAACAAGTGAGTTTTTTGGTTACTCATCTCTTTCCCCACTTCCCCCCTGAGTAAACTGCACAGTAGTTATACTTGGGGTTTAGTTTGTTGGTTTGTCGGAAGTTGTAGAAAACTAGGGTTTCCCCCTTTATTCGTTGTCGTTTATTTCTGTACTGATACGGCTGGTTTTTTTTTTTGTTGTTTTGCATAGTGGCTCCCAAGATCAACCCGAACTTTATCAGAGCAAAATCTTGCTAGAAAAGCGTTCCGTCGGTGGTGGTTGGGGCCAGTGCGGTGGTTTCAGCTAGTGAATCCTCCAAGCGTAAGGCGACTGCTGGCGGTGAATCTTCAAGTCAGATTAACGCAGTTTCTATTGATGCCATCCCTGCGCCTCCTTTGCCCGAAGTGATCACTCGTCTTTTCCAGGAAGATCTTGATCACTCCGTTGCCGATGGTGCTGCCGGCGCTCCTGTTGGTGAGCCTGTTGGTGCACCCCTGAAGGAGACTCTTCGGGCATCCGAGGCAACTATGTTGGCGTCTGATGAAGGTGCGGTCCCAGCAGGTGCTGCTCCTATTTCTAACTCTAGTGCTTGTTTGGCATCCTCCTCTCCTTCTGAGTTGGAGGATTTTGCCACTAGGAAGCGCCGTCGGGTGACAAGTGATGAAGCTCATCCTTCTCTTGGTGTAGTTCATCCTTCTCATCCTTCGCTTGAATTAGTGTCAAACGAGTTTGATAGAGCGTTGGAATGGTGTACTGCTGCTCGAATGACTTCGAGAGCGCAGCTTCTTTCCAAACTTCCAGATGAAGTCTTTACGAAGTCATTGGTGATGTAAGTCTTTCTTCATTATCCTTTGATTCTGAAAAATTACTTTTCTGCTCCTCGCTAACTCGGAAGTTGTTTGCAGGAGTCTTGCTGGTAACTTCCACAACCAAGTGGAAGCAGTTACTAGACTCAGTAGGTTGAGCAATGAAGTTTCTAGGCTTCGGGAAATCTCTAAAGCTAAAGATGTAGAGATTGCTCGCCTTCGGAATCTAGCTTGGGAGGTGGCAGGAGAAAAAAATTCGATGATTGGTCGTCTTCGGTCGGACTTGGATGATGCCAGGGAGAAGATCCGGCAACTGGAGCGAACAGTTGGAAAGTCAGGAGCCAAAGGATCTGAAACGTTACCTGAAAGGCAAGCTGTCGTTCCTTTGTCCGAATCCCTTCCAACTGATGTTCGCAAAGCCTGTGTCTTCAAGTATTTACACAGTAAGCCCTTTGTTGATATGCTGAATACTTATAACTTGCAGGCGTACCGGGATGGTGAGAACGAAGTATGGGAATCAATATTAAGGAAAGATCCTCATTTTGATACGACTCCCTACAGGTCTTGTTTGCCATCCTGAAGTATTTACCGACACGGGTATTCCTCCTCCCGATTGGACCAAGGATAAGATTGATCCTCCACCTTCCGATCCGGATATTATGCAATATCTGGAAGATTCTCCTGTTTATTCTCCGCTAGAAGAAGTCAATTATGACGAGCTTGTACTGAATGCGAGTTTGGTCGAGGACCATTCTTCTCCTGGAGAAAAGCTGGACAAAGAGTATGAAATTGCGGAGGATTTTCTGCATACCGAAATATTTTTGTAATCCTCATTTCTTCTCTTCTTTTCCTTGTATCCCCACCAATGGTTGACTCATATGTTTGTTCTAGCAAAGTCGCGTCGATCTTGTATAACTTGTTAATGATCCTGTAATGACTTTCTTCTTTGATCGAAGATTGTATCCAGCTCTTGTAATTGTCTTGATACTGGCCTCTTTGGATCTTTTGAAGAAATAAGAAATTACTTTATCTTGAACTTTGCTAGCCACTTGAATCGCCGTTGTATTAGGTCTTAATTGTCTGAAACAATGCCTTTACTTAAGGATTTCCGGAGAAATACAATAAGTCTGAGAAGGAACTCACTCGGGTTTTAAACCGATGCCTTTACTTAAGGATTTCCGGAGAAATACAATAAGTTTGAGAAGGAACTCACTCGGGTTTTAAACCGATGCCTTTACTTAAGGATAATTCAAAAATTCAATAAGTCTCGAAGGAACTCACTCGGGTTTCAAACCGACGCCTTGCAAAAGGAACTCACTCGGATTTTCATCCGATGCCCCGACTTAAGAAAGTTCGAAAAATTTCCATAAGTGTTGAAGTGTTGAAGGACCCATACGAATTTTCATCCGATGCCTTATAGTTGGATCTTGTTCTTGAATGTGGTGTATGATGCCCCCCAATCAAAAGATATTTTGTTGAAAGCCAAAAATTGCATTGATTGAGTTGAAAATGATTACATCGCGAACAAAATTGAAATCATCCTCAAGGATAAAACTTTTTGAGATGCCTAGCATTCCACGAACGATCCAACTCTTTCGGGAATCGATGTTCTTCCACCCTGTAAGCTCCTGAACCGACCGGTTTCACAACCATATAAGGTCCTTCCCAGGAAGGGTCCAACTTTCTTTGGTGACGCGGGTCGGAAGCTAGGGTGTTTCTCAACACCAGATCTCCGGCTAAGTACCGACGATTCTTTACTCGAGTATTATAATGGGACGCTATCCTTCTTTGATAATGTTGAGTTCGTGCTATTGCCTTTGCCCGAACTTCGTCCAACAAATCAAGACTATCAAGCAGTCCTTGTTCATTTGCTTTTTCCTCGAACTCACGATCCCGTAATGTCCCCGCCATTATCTCCACTGGTGCCAATGCTTCGGATCCATATGCCAACCTGAATGGAGTTTCTCCTGTAGGTGTTCGAACCGTAGTTCTATAAGCCCATAGTACATTATGTAGTTCTTCGACCCAAGAAGCTTTGTCAGCTTCGAGTCTTCTCTTTATTCCTTCCAGTAGCGTTCGGTTAGTAACCTCTACCTGACCATTGCTTTGGGGGTATGCCACCGAGGACATACGATGCTCGATCATATATGTTCCCGAGAATTGCTCAAATTGTTGACAGTCAACCGAGTACCATGGTCGGTGACAATAATCTTTGGAATCCCAAAGCGATATATGATTGATTCAAGCACAAATTTCTCCACTTTTTCTCGGTAATTGTCACCGGTAATCTTGGTTTCTACCCATTTTGTGAAGTAATCAATTGCTACTATCGGATATTCCCGTCCGCTTTGATGCCTTGGTGAATTTGCCCATGATATCAATTCCCCACATTGCAAAGGGAATGGGATTTAGAATTGAAGTCATAGTTTCCGCCGGGCGCTTCGATCTTTGTAGCATGAATTTGTGATTACTACATCGACGAACGTAGTCCATAGCAGCCTCTTAGATCTTAGGCCAATATAACCCAAGTCTTAGAATTTTGTGGGCCAAGGCTCTGCCACCCATGTGAGCTCCACAAATTCCTTCATGAACTTCAGCCAAAGCTGATTTTGCTCCTTCGGGGCCTATACATCTCATAAGGGGTCCAGCATAAGATCTTTTGTATAGTCTCCCATTCTGAATGACAAATCTAGCTAATCGAATCTTGATCGACCTTGCCTCTATTGGATCCTTGGGTAATTTGTCATCCTTTAGATATTCGATTATTGGATCCATCCAGCAACGTTCTGCTTCAATATAAGAAATTTCTTTCTCATGATAACTTGGAAAAGTTATTTCTTCAATGTAGACCGAAGGGTCTAGATTCTTTTCCTTGGCATTGGCTAGTCGGGATAGCTCATCTGCCACTGAATTTTCATTCCTCAAAATCTGAGATATCTTCAAATTCCGAAATTGGTTTTGAAATGCCTGCACTATCTCCCGATATTTTTGCAAGCGTGGTTCTTTAATGCCATACTTTCCCTGGACTTGGTTGACTATAAGCTGAGAGTCACTATAAATAGTAACATCTGCAATAGCTAATGCTTTTGACAACCAAAGTCCTGCTATCAGGGCCTCATATTCTTCTTCGTTATTACTTGCATCAAATGCGAATCTCAAAGCATATCGAATAATAAATCCTGCTGGACTTTTTAATAGAATTCAGCGCTGCTCCATCTTTATTACTCGAACCATCCACATATACCTCCCAAGTGGTTGGTATAATGGGATCCTCAATGGTGGGCTCCATTGGTGCGGTAGTTTCTACTACAAAGTCGGCTAATGCCCGAGCCTTGATTGCAGTTCTAGGCTTAAAGCTCACTTGGAACTCACCGAGCTCAACCGACCGGGACACCATCCTTCCACACAAATCAGGTTTGTTAAGAACTTTACTAAGAGGAAAAGTTGTAAATACCTCAATTGGATGAGCCTGAAAATATGGCTTTAGCTTCTGGCGGCCATCATGAGAGCGAGCACGCTTCTCAATCTGCGAATATCTCGTCTCCGCATCTAGCAACACGTGGCTTACATAGTAAATCGGCCCTTGTTTCTTATCTTTCTCCCGAACAAGTACTGCACCGACCGCCGAAAGGGATGTCGCTAGATATAGCTGTAATATTTCCCCCTTCTCCGGCACGGGACGGGATCGGTGGTTGTCCAAGTGCTTCTTTTAATTCCTCGAAAGCTTTACGGCACTCTTGAGTCCACTTTGCTTCCTTACGCCCTTCAGGTCTTTAAGTGCCTTGAAAAAAGGCAAACATTTTTCTCCGGACTTGGAGATAAATCGATTTAAAGCAACAACTCTCCTGTCAAACATTGTACATCCCGAACGGTTTTGGGAGCCTCCATATCAATCGAGCTTGTATTTTGGCAGGATTAGCCTCAATTCCCCTCTGTGATACCATGAAACCCAAAAATTTGCCCGAGGAGACTCCAAAGGCACATTTTTCTGGGTTTAACTTCATTTGATGCTTCCTCGATCTTGAGAAAACCTCGATCAAATCTGCAATATGATTTGCTTTTGTAAAGCTTTTCACTAGCATATCGTCAACATAAGCTTCAACATTCTTTCCTATCAGCTCTTTGAAAATCTTGTTGACGGCCCTCTGATATGTTGCTCCTGCATTTTTCAGGCCAAAAGGCATGACCTTGTAATAATAGCTCTCACGATCAGTCATGAAAGCCGTATACTTCTCATCCTCCTTATTCATAAGGATCTGATTATACCCCGAGTAGGCATCCATGAAACTTAAAGTTTCATATCCTGCGATCGCATCTATCAAGAGGTCAATCCGAGGCAACGGGTAGCAATCTTTTGGGCAAGCTTTGTTTAGATCTGTGTAGTCTGTACACATCCTCCACTTCCCATTCGCCTTTTTCACCATCACCACGTTGGCCAACCAAGTTGGGCACTCGATTGGTTCTATGAAACCAGAATTCTTAAGTTTTTCAACTTTGCTCCGAACGGCTTCATACTTTTCAATAGAGAAATTTCTTCTTTTCGTATCCTTTGGTTTCGCCTTGGGGTCTATCCGAGTTTGTGCTCTGCAATGGCCCGATCGATCCCGTGCATGTCCTCAGCGAGACCATGCGAATACATCCTTATTCCGTTGAAGAAAAAACTTCAACTCATCTTTAAACTCTTCCAGCTGTTCAGACCCGATATAAGTAATCTTTTTCTCATCTTCGGTACACAGCTGGATTTGCTCCAGTTTCTCCACTGGTTTGGGCCTTTGCATCTCTGTCTCTTCCCGATCATCTCGAACTTCTATGGGGAGGGTAGTAACCTTCCTCGGACCCTCCTTGTCTTTTAAGTAGGCAACATAACACTGCCGAGAGATCTTCTGGTCAGAGAAGACTTGACCAATTCCCATCTCAGTTGGGAATTTTATCTTCAAGTGTTTTGTCGAAACAATAGCACCTATCTTGGATAAAGATGGTCGCCCAAGAATCATATTATAGGCTGGTAGTTCTCGAACCACCAAAAAATTGATTCGGACAGTTGTTTCCTTAGGAAAATTTCCAATGGACAAATCCAACTGAACCGATCCTTCCGCTACTGCAGATGACCCTGCAAAGCCATATAGGTGTGTAGATGAAGGTTTCATCAAGTCCTGATCCACCTTCAATTTTTGATACACTTTGTAGGAAATTAGGTCAGGAGAACCAATTTGGGTTTATGCCAGGAAGATCTACAACGGAGGCTATTTACTTAATTAGGAGACTTATGGAAAGGTATAGAGAATGTAGGAAAGATCTTCATATGGTATTTATTGACCTAGAAAAAGCTTATGATAGAGTCCCTAGAGCGTTAATTTGGCAAGTACTAGAGAAAAGAAGTGTTGCAAGTAAATATATAGATATAGTTAAGGATATGTATGATGGTTCGGTGACTAGTGTTAGAACAGTGGGGGGACAAAGTAATGAATTCCCGATAACAGTTGGGCTACATCAAGGGTCAACTTTAAGCCCATATCTATTTGCACTGGTAATGGATGAATTAACCAAAGACATTCAAGATGAGGTCCCCTGGTGTATGCTTTTTGCCGATGATATTGTGTTGATTGATGAGACCCAAGTGGGGATTAATACCAAATTAGAATCATGGAGATTAGCTTTGGAATCAAAAGGCTTTAAACTTAGTAGATCGAAGACAAAATATTTAGTTTGTAACTTTAGTCATGATCGGCCAGATGATGAGGTGGTGATACTTGACGATAAAGAGATTTCTCAGAGTGATTGTTTTAGGTACCTAGGTTCAATCATAAGTAAAAGAGGTGATTTGGAAGATGAGGTTTCCCAAAGAATTAAAATAGGGTGGATGAAGTGGAGAGGTGCGTCCGGGGTCTTATGTGATCGGCGTATTCCATTAAAGCTTAAAGGAAAATTTTATAGGACCGTTGTTCGACCAGCTATGATGTACGGTGCAGAGTGTTGGGCTGTTAAAAAGAATCATATAGATAAACTCAGTGTAGCAGAAATGAGGATGCTAAGATGGATGAGTGGCAAAACTAGGATGGATAAGATAAGAAACTATCATATTAGAGTTGGGCTGGGAGTTGCTCCCATAAGTGATAAGCTTAGAGAAAGTCGTTTGAGGTGGCACGGCCACGTTCAACGGAGACCTATAAATGCTCCTGTACGGAGAAGTGATATAATCCATATTGAAGGAACTAGAAGAGCTAGGGGTAGACCTAAGATAACCTTAGGAGAAGTGGTGAGAAAGGATATGTATAGCTTAGGCCTTGTATCTAGCATGGCCTCGAATAGAACTGATTGGAGGGCAAGAATCCATGTAGCCGACCCCATTTAGTTGGGACAAGGCTTATTGTTGTTGTTGTTGTTGTTGTTGTTCATAGGAAATTAGGTCAGCTACAGACCCTGTATCAATCAAAACTCTATGCACTTCCCGCCATGCAATCTCTACCTTGATGACTATAGCATGATCATGAGGTAAACAAACGTCTCTTTCGTCTTCCTCGCTAAAGGTGATAGAATCTTCACCATTCAGCTTCTTCTGCTTCTGCGCCTCTCCGGCTCCAACAAATTTGGATTTTGTTTTCAGACTCCGGAATGATTCGAGCTCTGGTCCCCCGAAGATGGTAAGGATCGGTGACCGAGTAGCAGCTTCAATCACCTCCTTGCCTTTTTTAGACTTCGGGGCCTCCCTCGATCGTTCTGAACTAACCGAACGATCCCTCTTTGGAGCAGCCGCACGTGGCCCACGTGGCTCCTCCCTTCTCCTGCTAACAAAACTGGACAGATGTCCCTGAGATATCAATCTTTCAATATCTGCCTTCAGATGACGACAATCATTAGTATAATGACCATAGTCCTTGTGGAATCGGCAATACTTTTCCCGATCCGCTGCTCTCCGGGTTTCAGAAGAATTTTAGGCGGCCACTTTAAAATATTTTTTCTTTTGAGGATATTCAAAATATCAGCCCGAGGAGCATTCAATGGAGTGTACTCACTTTTACCGGGGGATCTTTGGCGCCAAGGCTGGGATTTTCCAACCCGATCGCGAACATTTTTCCTTGGCTTCTGCTTCTGCTCAGGAGCCTTTTGTTCCTTATTGGAGACTTTATTATCTCCTTGGCGCGCATCTAGAATCTCCATGACTTCAGCACCGCTTCGGCATCTCTGTACCAACTCAAGCATAAGTCATAGGTATATCCTGTAGTAATAACTCCAGGAGTTTCCGATTAGTGAGTCCTGTGAATAGAGCGGTTCTGGCTACTTGTTCATCCAAGTTTTCTATCTCCATCGTCACTTGGTTGAATCTTTTCAGAAACTCCCTGATTGATTCGTTCTTTCCTTGTTTGACAGTAAACAAGGTTTCTTCCGTTTTCTTGACTCGTATCCCACTCCGGAATCACCCTATGAATTGGCGCGCAATTCGTCAAAGTTTACGATTCTTCCGGAGGGGAGGTTAGAAAACCACTTTTGTGCTTGCTCCGATTAGAGATGAACCAAAAACACCGCATAAAATTTCATCGAATTACTCGAAAGCGCCATGGTCCGTTGGTAATAGCCGATGTGAGCTGTTGGATCTCCCGAGCCATCGAATGTTGAGAAGGTAGGCAAACGGAAGTTATGGGGAAACCGATATCCCGCAATTGGCTCAGCAAAAGGAGTCTTCCGAATGACCGAGTAAATATCCTCGATTATTCTTCCCTTAGCCAACTGCCCTAATTTCTCATTGATGTTGGCCAATTCTTCACCAATCTGGGTCGGGTGATCTTCAGCAATATGATCACGACCTCGACTAACACGATCATCCCGTGCTACTCGATCATCACGAACAGCCCGTCCTTCCCAAGCATTCCTCTCGTCACAAACTGCTCGATCATCACAAACGGTTCTTCTGACAGTGGGTGAGTGAGTTCTTACCCCTGTATCCAACCTTGTGTTTGAATCAGTTGTACTCTCTTGTGGTCTGTCAAACCGATCACCTCGCCTCGGTTGATCATCGATCCTCCGAAGTCCTCGGTCTCCTTCACGGAAATTCTGATCAACATTCCGGTCTTCCGCCATTCTCTGGTCACGTGGCAATGCACGTCTCCCTGAATCGTGTTGATCAGGCTCTTGTGGTAAAACCACTCGTCTGGTGAGCATGCGGAGTGCTTGGCTCACCTCCAAGAGTTGAATCTTTACCTGATCCAATTGATCTTGGATTGTATCGGGGAGGAGGATTACGTCCTCCCCGGCCATCATCCACTTCGATAGGATTTTGGCTTTCCTGGGGAATATTTGGATTATTCACTCCAGATATCTGAACACCGGAATTGCGTTGTGCAGCGGCTGCTGATCTAGTCACCATGGCTTTTCAAGTCGTTTCCCACAGACGGCGCCAATGATGCGTCCAAAATCTGCTCAGCCCTTGGATCTCCACGTGATGTCCTGCAAAACAAAAGCGTCAGATGTGGCCCCACCGCTGGGGTCGGGAGTCCACCTCCGAAGGCTAAGTCAGTTGATGAACTTAATCACAAATGACTCTGCTAGAAGCACAGAGCTAATGAATGAAGAACTGGGAAAGGTGATCTAGATAGCAGATCGCTGATAGTTTAGGTCTATCAGTATGTATCTGAACCTGAGTCTCAGATAGTATTCTTTTTGATCGATTGATCCGTCCCTCACCTTGTATGGTAGTGAGGTTTATATAGAGTGTACCTTCGAATCTCCTTCGTTGGATGCACTTGAGCCTTCTTCGGGTAGTCGTTGGATCTCATCAGTGAGATCCGTTGAGCGATAGACTTCTACTAGTTTGGGCTAATAGAGGACTCCTGAGATAACCTTTAGGTTATGCGATGGTTATCCCTTCGACAATGATTATCCGTAGCCGTCAGTTTGAGTCTGCCCTCATTCGGGTGATTACCCTAATCCATAAATAAGATTAGGGCACGCTTGCAGCCGAATAAGCTTTCTTCTTCAGCAAGCCATCTTCCGGATCCGGTTCGCTTGGGAGCGATTCGGTTTTCTCCGTCTTGACCGGGGTCGAGGGTCGGACCAGGTATGAACCCGGTCTGATCATAAACTCTCCATATCAGGTCTCAATACCCTTTCGATTCGGGTTTGATACAACAAGGATAGTCCTAGCCATACATCTAGACAATCCTATGTATGTCATCCAATAACCCAGGAGAGTGTCTATGGACACCTTCGGATAACATCCCATACTATTCCCCCCGATGTTCAAGGACAGAAGTGTCGGTAGAACACTTCTCAATCTCAAGTCATACTTAGTCATTCACAAGCTCAATCTCATCATATCATACATGATCAATAATTCATCATATAAACAAAGGCGTAATATAACATGATTAATCACATACGTAATCATGAAGAATAATTAAGCATGATATTCCGAATGACATGTAACATACTATTACTGATATAAAATGCATACAACAGTCATACATGGCTAAGGAGTACACATATGAAGTATATCTACTAAGTTTCCAAAGTAGAAGTAGATTTGTATAATCAACGTACTTGAGGTAACAACTGTCCTTACCTTAATCGAGTCGGGAATAAAATCAAGAGTCACCAAGAATAGCCCAAAAGTCAGTGTTTGTACCCTAGACAACATATAATAAACATTAGAGAATAAAGCAATCGAATCAGAGGTCAAACGAAGCAATTCTGCCAAAGACATAGTTGCTGTCATATCTTGGTGATAATTTCATAGAGTTAAGATTGGTAACTTTATACTTGAGATGGCTTGATTTAGGAGTATTTTGTCTTTGTTTTAGTGATAGTATTCATTAGATGTTGTCTTATTTAGTCTTAACATGTTGCATCTTGTTTAGTTCATTATTGTCACTCTTACATGAATTTCTCTTCAGATTTGTGGATGAATTTGATTGTTTCTCTTTCTCTTGAAAAATGTAGGTAAAGAGCCATAATAGGAGAAGAAGCTGTCCTCTAACTTTGCTGTGAAGTTTGCTGCAGCAATACGAAGCAGAATATTCTTAGATCCAATACAAGTGGAAATGACTAGAAGGGACTAACTTAAGAGGACATTATTCTTGTAAATATATGATTGTTCTCAGCCCTTGATCTCAGGAGGAATGTTCTAATCCTATGGCCAGAATCTAACCTAATGATTGAAGGCATTTATGGAAGAAAGAGAAGAGAGGCAAAGGGGAGAAAGAGAGATGGAAACAGACGGCTAAGGGAATAGAGGACACGGCTGAAGCAAGGAGAACCAGAGTTGGACTCATGCGGAAGCATTGAAGGCTGCTGGAGAAGTTGATCTGCTGGAGAAGAAGGCTGGAGCTCGTGTGGAAGCATTGAAGCTTTAGTTTCTTTTCATTTTTATAAACTTATTTTCTCATCTTCTAGCTTAATGTTAACTATAACTACTGTTGTGTTTCAATGTCTGTTATGGGCTAAACTTGTGTTGTGTTGGGATGATAGTAGTACCAAACCTAAATTTTGAGATGTACTTATCATGTGTTCTTTAGTTTTACTACAATACAACTTGTTCTCAATGAATTCAGCATGATATATATTGATTAATTTCGGTTCTTGATGAATCTTTCATGAACGATTGTTATGATTGAGTTAGCTGGAAAGTTAATGCAGTCTAGATGCTTGTTGAATTGTGTGAGTTAGCATAATCTTTAATTAGTTTGTGTTAATTATTAGGTTGGGTAGGAATACCCAATTACCTCATATTACCATGATTGGATTGGGTTTAAATTGCATTCATATTTCAATTCTTCATAGGAATATGCAGATGTTGAATTAGGATGCTAGCTTATGTGTATTGGAAAATACCATATTGCCATTCATTCCAGGTTCTTGATATATTTTGGGGTTGTAGTATTACTTTAGTATTTGCATTATACAATTCAGGGGAGGGGAAACTTGATTCCCAACACTCTTTTCACTCACTAAGTTCCCTCTATTGCTTAATCTCCATTTTAGTTCCTTAGTTTTATTACCTGTCATTTGGTTATTCAGTTAGTCAATCACAAATCAACCTTGTTAATCTCGTTTAAATCAATTTTACTTTTACATTGAAAGTTAAGGAGAGAATTCTCCGTGGGATCGATACTTTACTTATCATTTATTACTTGATTGTTATACGTACACTTGCGTAATATCTTGAGATACAAGCAACACTCGGTCGACTGTCAGTCGACCAAAGCTAAATAGTAACGGGCAGAATTTGGGATTTGGCCTGAAATTGATCTTCCGGTGCTCCGATCGACACGAAACTTGGAGGGCATGATTATGGCAATATGGGGACACTACCTACCAAAAATTATCACGATCCAACGGTCCAATTGTGAATACCCAAATTGAAACCCTATGTTCTATATGCTAAACATCACATATTGAATTGGAATTGATTGCAATAGCAAGAATTGATGGGGAATTAATAAAGGGGATGATAAGAACTATATTAGGATTAGGAATCAATAGTAATTCAAATCTAGCATACATCTACACATCAATTTGAATTAAAGAATATGTTGAAATGAAATGAATCATGGGATTGTAATGTAGGTGAACATAATCATAGGAAGAATGAATTGAGATTGATGGAAATGAAAGGGGAAGCTCAAGGACAAGTGTTTGCAAGGTTGCAGCACTTCCACTATGGTCCAAAGATTATAAATTAATAGAAGATTGAGTAGACTAGAAGAATACTAAGAGAAATCATACCTTGAATTGATGATTGAGATGGAAAACCAACGATTGGAGTCAAAGATCTTCACAAACACAAAAAATGGCCTAGGGAATGTCACTCTTCGTTCTCTGGAATGCCAATGATTGGGGTAGACCTTCATTCACGAGTTCCAAAAAGGTAGGGTCAAAATGGTAAGTAATTTTTGTAATTTTCGAATTTCATTACTGCTGGTCGACTGGCTGGTCAACTGGTCAGTCGACCAAGACTGACAGCAACCTTAGAATAGGGATTTGGAAGGCCAGACTGATCCGAATTGAGTTAGGTTTTCTCCTACAAGTCAATCAACAAGTCTAGTTTCAAGAAATACCTTTGGATTGAGCACGGGGGTTCAATAGGTGCTTCAACTAATTCAATCTTCTTCGATGCACAGATTTTCACTAAACACTGACAGTGTGTTCAAGCAAGGGGCATCACTGTCAATGTCCATAGGATCTGGATCAAGCATCGAATCTTCAACTAAGAGGGCCCACAAGTATCTTCTACCTCCACTTCTGGTCTTCGGACCTACAACAGTACAAAATTCGAGCCGGGTCAGGGTTAGGATAAGGCCGGATTTTACAATAAGTATTGGCGCATGTCAACATAAAGCCTAGCCCAATGCAAGTCATCTACTCAGTCATATCAACTCAGATCCAGATACGTCCATTCCTCGCCCTGGGCGATCCTTTCCGGTATCCTTCACACTAGAGTCAACATAATCCTGGATTACGGACTCATCAACCCTATTGGTCATCCACAAATAGTAAACGGGAAGCTCTCACGTCCTCTCACGGGTTGGTTACCGGTCTTGAGCGCCCGTGAGCCCAAGTCTAGATATTTGCAACCCTACCAATAAATGGCCCCTTCCGGGTATCCGTAGCATGGTTTATGTCCTCTCTCGGGTTGGTTACCGGTCTTGAGCGCCCATCAAACCATACACTACCACGGGTCATTTGGTCTCAATGCCCTTCCGATTCGGGTCTGACACGACAAGGACAATCCTAGCCACATATGTCACATCCACCCAGCCGGTACCCCATTTGGAATACCCGGGATGTGATCCACAGTCCAAGGATCAATGATCTGAGGTCCATGCCTCCCACATACACGGTAACATAATCATGAACAGTAATAATCAATGGTAAAAACAATTAATACTAAGTATCATGAATAAGATAAGATTAAATAAATCAGAGTGCGGAAGACCATAACAGTAAAGTATGAACATAATCATAAAGGTGAGAGAAGGTATGATAACCACTCTCTCAGAGCAGCGGAAAAGAAGTGTGATAATGTTAATTACATGTCCAAGTATCAAAAGATAAGTTAGTTACAAGACCAAAGGTTCCATAAATACACCAGAGAAATGGGGCACTAAGCTAGGGTTTCTCCTCAATAGTACGGATGAAGTAAACCCAACGCTGCTGCTCCCGCACAACTGTGGGGCTAACCCTAGTGCGGATAGTAATCCTCCTCGGCTCCAATACACGGATCCTCACTGACGCCACTACCCGGAGGGTAGCATGTGGAATCATAGTCCGCCTCAAAGGAGGTGCCATCGTAGTCCTCAGTACCTGGAATATAACCTAAAAACATTTGCACAAAAAGGAATGAGTTTGAAGAACTCAACAAGGAAGTTATTCCATAATTAGAAATCATACACATTCAGAACATAGTATAATGCAATGCGATATGGAACATATGATGCAAATATGAGTCTAAGTCTATGAATGCTAGTCTCTAGGGTAGACATGCTTTAAGTCATAGCACCGTACTTCTTTGGGTCGTCAGTCACTCTCCCATTTCCATATCTTGGGAATGCCTGGGGAAGATCGGTAAAGTCATCAAAAACCATGGTAAGGGGATCAGTCACCGCTCTCTCACATCACCATTTGGTCAAGTACTGGCGCATGTCACAGTAAAGCCTAGCCGAATGCAAGTCATCTACTTAGTCAATCATGTCAGATTCAGATACGTCCATTCCTCACCCCCGGCAATCCTTTCCGGTATCCTTCACACTAAAGTCAGCGAAATCCCAGATTTCGGACTCATTAACCCTATTGGTCATCCACATATAGTAAACGGGAAGCTCTCACGTCCTCTCACGGATTGGTTACCTGTCTTGAGCTCCCGTGAGCCCAAGTCTATCCATATGCAACTCTAACAATAAATGGCCCCTTTCAGGTATCCGTAGCATGGTTTATGTCCCCTACCGGATTGGTTACCGGCCTAGAGCACCCATCCAACCATACACTACCACGGGTTGTTCGGTCTAAAAGCCCTTCCGATTCGGGTCTGACACGACAAGGATAAACCTAGCCAACAAACTAAACAGTCCTATGTATGTCATCCAATAACCCGGGAGAGTGTCGCTAGGCACCATCGGAGAACATCCCATACTATTCCCTCCGATGCCTAAGGACAGAAGTGTCAATAGAACACTCCCCAATCCCAAGTCAATACGTAAGCAATCACATATTCAAGTTCATCATCTTTCATGCATCCAATACATCTTATCATAAAAGTTAAAACATGATATTGAAATGAATCATCATAGACATAAGTAAACAAGAATAGTAATGTAACATGACAAGAGTATAAAGATGTCAATACTACTGTTCTAACACATATATAACAGTCTTATAAAGATTTAAAAGTAGTCAAAAGGTTCCATCCATAAACAAGAACATAAATCATAAGTTGGTGATCTATATGTTTATGGAGATAACCATCCTTACCTTGGGTTGGATTGATGATGAATTGAGAGTACCAAGAAATAGTCCAAAATAATTGTAAAGGCCCTAAACAAACATCAATAATAAGTTAGAGAAGGGATTAAGAAGATTGGATATCAATTGGATCAAAACTTGCCAAGGTTGCTGTCAGCAACAACTTTTGGTCGATGGTTTTGGTCGATGGTATCGACCAAAAGGATCGACCAAAATTTCCTTCGGGACAGAATGATGGATTTTGGGTGTTTTCATCCTTACTTGGTTTTCCGGTGTTCGGATCAATCTGAAACTTGGGGAAACACTTAACAACAGTAGTAGGACACTATAAGTTAGGAAAATTACCCAATCCAATGGTCCAAACAAAAAGCCCCAATTTGAGATAACAAGTTCAAGTGATGAACATCATGGCATGAGTTGGAATTGATTGCATTGATGAGGAATAGCATGTAATAGTTAGAGGAACTAATATAAATCCAATTGAAATCATATAGAAGTGATAATCATGAACATAGCATGCCCTACAACTCAGTTTGGTATAAAATGACATGATGTTAATAGAAAGATAGAGGAATACATAAGCTAGGCATGAGGTGGAGGCATAGCACCATTGGATGGCTAAGAAACTCATAGGTTAATCATGTGTAGACACTTGGACTGGTGGTTGCAAGGTTGCAGCACCATTTCCAAGGTCTCACCAGCAAGAAAGGAAAAGAAAAGAGTAGAAAATGGTAGGGTAGAGAGTGGAATGGTGATTCATACCTTAGTGTGGAAGAAGTAGACAAGAACGAATAGTAAACAATGAGTTTTTGATGAGGTGCCCTTCACATTAGCCAAGGAGGTGCCTTGGGAAGCTCTCCCCACGATTTTAGGTGAGAAAAATGATTGCACAAGGCTCAAGGCTCGAGGTCATAATAAATAGAATAGGAATATTCCATGGAATCTGTAACTTGGCAGACTGGGAAACTTTGGTTGATGGTTTTGGTCGATGGTATCGACCAAAAGGATTGACCAAAATATTTCTCAGCAGAAAAACAGGTTTAGTTCAACAACTTCAAGTAGGGATTTGAAAGGCTATACAAGGTCAATTTGAGTGAGGTTTTCTTCCACAATTCAATCAAGAAGTTTAGTTTCGGGGAATACCTTTGGATTGTGCACAGGAGGTCAATAGGTACATAAATGAGATTAATCTTCTCCGATGTGCAAACTTTCCTTAAACACTGATAATGCATTTAAGCAAGGGGTATCATCATCAATGTCCATAGGCTCAGTCTCCGAATCATGATCATCAATCAGAATGGTCCATTCGGACCTGAATACAATAGTGGATCCGGGTTAGGGTCAAGGTTAGAATAGGGCTGGATATTACATTCTCCCCCCCTTAAAAGAAATTTCGTCCTCAAAATTGAAAGCGTACCTGTGCTTCCAAAAAGATGAGGAAACTTCTCCTTCATGTCATCTTCTTTCTCCCATGAAGCTTCTTCGGGGGTATGGTTCTTCCATCGAATCTTCACCAAAGGGATGATGTGATTCCGCAACTGCTTGTCCTTTCTATCTAGGATCTCGGCTGGTCCTTCATCGTAAGAAAGATCGGCACTAAGTCCTTCGGGTGCTTGCTGTAGTATGTGCTCCGGGTTTTCTATGTATTTCCGAAGCATTGAAACATGGAACACATTGTGAACTCTAGCAAGTGATGGAGGCAAGGCCAAGCGGTATGCTACAGGTCCAACCTTCTCCAAAATCTCAAAAGGTCCAATGAAGTGGGGGCTAAGTTTTCCTTTCACATTGAATCTCGTCACCCCTTTCATAGGTGATACTTTAAGGAAAACTTTCTCTCCGATTGGGAATCCTAAGTCGGTTCTTCTCTTGTCGGCATAAGATTTCTGTCTAGATTGAGCAGACTTGATCCTTTCCCGAATCATATCAACCATATCACTTGTAGCTTCTATCATCTTTGGACCTAAGACTTTTCTTTCACCAGTCTCAGTCCAATACAAAGGCATTCTACAAGTGTTACCATACAAAGCCTTGAACGGAGCCATGCCTATTGTTGCTTGATAACTGTTATTATAGGCAAACTCAACTAAGGCTAGGTGTTCATCCCAATTTCCACCCATGTCAACCACACAAGATCTAAGCATGTCTTATAGTATATGAATTGTCCGCTCAGATTGTCCATCAGACTGTGGGTGATGAGCTGTACTCAGATTCAATTGGGTTCCCAAGGCTTTCCGCAGACCATTCCAAAACCTTGAGGTGAACCTAGGATCACGGTCAGAAACAATACTCATCGGCACTTCGTGTAGACGAACTACATTGTCCACATAAAGTCTAGCTAGCTTATCCAAGGTGTAGGTGATCTTCATAGGAATGAAATGGGCTGATTTGGTCAACCTATCAACAATCACCCACACAGTGTCATTTCCCTTACTCGTCCGAGGTAGGCTAGTCACGAAGTCCATTGAGATGTCTTCCCACTTCCAACTAGGAATAGGAAGGGGCTGAAGTAATCCAGATGGGGGTTGACGAACAGCTTTTATACGTTGGCAAGTTTCACACCTGGCAACGAAGTCTTCAACGTCTGCTTTCATACACCAAAAATGTTCCCTTAAGTCCTTGTACATTTTGGTACTTCCAGGGTGTATTGTAAAGATGGAATGGTGTGCTTCTTTCAATATTTCCTTCTTGATTTCATCAACAGCAGGCACACAGAGTCTACCTCTAAACAATAAGGTACCATCCATGGATGTACTAAAAGCAGGGTCCATTTCTGAATTCAAGGCAATTTTATCAATCTTCTCTTTCAACTCTAGATCAGAACTTTGCAAGGCAACAATTCTATCTCTAAGGGAGGATCTTGCAGTCATGGCATAAAGAATACAATCCAAACCCTTAGGGACCACTTCCAAACCAAATCTTTCCATCGAGGACAACAAAGGCCGACTCAAAGCATTTAAATCCAACTCTTTTCTTTGACTCTTTCTACTAAGAGCATCTGCCACTACATTTGCTTTACCTTGGTGGTACTGGATGTCACAATCATAGTCAGAGACCAACTCCAACCATCTTCTTTGTCTCATATTCAACTCCTTCTGGGTGAAGAAGTATTTCAAACTTTTATGATCCGTAAAGATGGCGATCTTCTCACCGTACAGATAGTGTCTCCAAATTTTCAAAGCAAATACAACAGCTGCAAGCTCTAAGTCATGAGTGGGGTAGTTCCGCTCATAATCCTTTATTTTCCGAGAGGCATAAGCCACTACCTTACCGTGTTGCATCAACACGCAACCCAAACCAATTTTTGAAGCATCAGTGTAGACTGTCAATCCATCGGAGCTATCAGGTATAGTCAAAACCGGAACGCTTGTCAATCTAACTTTCAGCTCTTCAAAATTCTTCTCATAGGAATCGGTCCAAACAAACTTCTCTTCTTTCCTAGTTAGCCTAGTCATAGGAGCAGCCAACCTAGAAAAGTTTTCAATAAATCTCCGGTAGTATCCTGCCAATCCAAGGAAACTTCTTATCTCAGTCACAGTCTTCGATCTTTCCCATTCGGTAACAGTTTGAACTTTCTCTGGATCAACATGAATACCCTCGACTGAAACAACATGGCCAAGAAATACTACACTTGAGAGCCAAAAGTCACACTTGCTAAACTTACCATAGAGTTTCTTTTCTCTCAACCTTTGCAATGTGAAGTTCAGGTGCTCCACATGCTCTTCTTCATTCTTTGAGTAAATCAAGATGTCATCAATGAAAACGATTACAAACTTATCGAGCACATCGTGAAATACTCGGTTCATGAGGTCCATGAACACAGCAGGGGCATTAGTTAAGCCGAAAGGCATCACTTTAAATTCATAATGTCCGTACCTTGTTCTGAACGCTGTCTTAAAGATGTCACTTGACTTCACCTTCAACTGGTGATATCTTGATCTCAAATCAATCTTTGAAAAGACAGCAGCATCCTTCAACTGATCAAAAAGGTCATCAATTCGAGGCAAAGGGTATTTATTCTTGATTGTCAGCTTGTTCAACTCCCGGTAGTCGATGCACAGACGCATACTACCATCTTTCTTCTTTACAAACAAGACCGGAGCTCCCCAAGGTGATACACTTGGCTGCACGAAACCTCTCTCTAAGAGTTCATTCAACTGAGTTTGCAACTCTTCGAGTTCGGTAGGTGCCATTCTGTAAGGGGCCTTGGACACAAAAGCCGCTCCAAGAATTAAGTCTATAGAAAACTCAACTTCCCTATCAGGAGGCAAACCTGACAAGTCATCCGGAAAAACATCAACAAACTCACTGACGATTCTGACTTCTTCAAGTCTCTTCTTCCCTTTGACCTTGCTTCCAGACAAAGCATCTTCCAAAAAGGCATGGACTTGCATTAGAGTGGACAAGGTCTTCTTGCTAAATCTTCCCTTCTCTCCTTGAAATTCGAAAACCGAATTCTCTTCTACACGGAACTGGATCTTCTTCGAGGAGCATAAGATCACGGCATTGTAGAAGGTCAACCTGTCGATTCCCAAGATTACATCAAAATCTCTCATGTCAAACAATACAAGATTTGCCTTTAGATTTCTTCCACAAATCAAAACAGAACAACCTTCTAACACTTTATCTAGTTTAACAGCAGACCCAACAGGGGTACAAATAGATAGATAACGAGATAAACATTGACGTGTCAAGTTAGTCTTCAAGGCAAAAGTAGATGATATGAATGAATGTGATACACCCGAATCAAATAATATACATGCGGGAAGAGAAGCAACTGACAGAGTACCTGTGACAACATCGTGACAGGGATCTTGCTCGACGCCATATATGCTAAACACTCGCCCAGAGGGAGGGGCAGAAGTAGCAGCAGGAGTACTCTTCACGACAGGAGCTTGAGGTTGCACTGACTTCTTGGGGCAGAAACGAGCATAATGGCTTGCTTGCTTGTAGAGGAAGCAAGTGGAGTCTTTCGGTCCAATAGGAGCTGCAGCAGGGGAAGGTCTCTGATATGCTGGCCTAGGATTCACTATCCTAGGTCTAGGAGGATAAGTATCTCCCTGAGGTCTGACTCCACTGGACTGACCATGATAGCTCACAGGAAGGGAATTAGGATTCTTACCAAAATTTCTCGGCTGAAAGGCGGGTGCAGGATAAGGAGCAGGTCTAGCAAAACGCCGATCAGTGCGGTCTACAAAGCCAGGGGGCCTAGACTGCCAGGGTTTCTGAACTCGAGCATTTTCCTTTTCATTTTCTTCAAGCTTCTTCGAGTTTTGAACCACCTGAGCATATCCTTCAAGAGGCAAGATAGTGAGGTATGCCTTGATAGAAGGTCGCAAACCCTTGAAAAACTTCTTCGCTTTGGCTTCATCAGACCTAAAGGATTAGGGGGCGAAGAAAAAGAGTTCTTCAAATTTCTGCTGATACTCAAGCACAAACAAGGTACCTTGTACTAAAGCCATGAACTCGGCCTCCTTAGCATCTTTTACAGCTTCCAGAAAGTAGTTCTTGCAAAAAGCTTCCTTAAACTTCTCCCAAGTGACAACACCAGCATTCAAGGTCTCCAGGATAGGCCTAGTGGAAGCCCACCATGCATCAGCTTCTTGCTGAAGCTTCTGCTCGGCAAACAACACTTTCTGAGCATTAGAACATTGCAAATGTCTGAAGGCCTTCTCCAATTCTCGAAGCCACTTGTTTGGAAAGAGGGTGTCCTTGGTCACACCAGTAAAAGAAGGTACTTGTAACTTTAGGAAACTTTCCATCAAACGGGTGTGGGGTGTCCCGGTGAATCTTTCCACAAGAGGGGTTGTGGCTTCAGAAGTTCCAACTCCGGCACGGTTCTCATTGCGAAGGGTAGCAAAACCAGCCATCATTTGATTAAATTGGACAGCCTGCTGATGCATCATGTTGGTCATGACGCTGGCGATATCTCTAAAGCTTCCGATATCGGGGGCACCAGGAATGCCATTTGTGGTGTGGCTATCTTCCTGTGTCTATTGATCAAGCCCCCAGCAGGGGTTTCCTCGTTTCCGTTGCTGCCGGATCCGACGAAACGGTTTCTAAGTAAGACCATTCTGCAAGAATCAAAGATAAGGATACCAAGGTTTCAAATTTGACAAAGACAACTTGATCAACGAATAGGATAACGAAATCATGGTTTGAATCATCAATATAGTAGTCAAATAAATCAATATTGCACAAAATCCGAAGGAGTTTAAGTAAAAAATCAGAAATTCCCAAAAATAACTCAAAGCAGGAAACTGACCAACTTTGGTCGATGCTTTTGGTCGATGGTATCGACCAAAATGATCGACCAAAAAGTTTCTGCGCGAAAAATCAAATTTAAAGGGCCCACTTCTCATTTCATTTCCATTTCTCACTCAACCATTTCGAGTTTAGCTCTGGGGAAGACGATTTTCTAGGGTTTTCAAAGGTGCTAGGACTTGATTCAAGGCTTCGATCAGTCTTGAGATTCTCATTTGATCATCAACACAAGTAGGTTCTCCTTCTCTTTCTCTTTTCTTGAAAATTTCTTTTACCATAGATGTGTTTTCCATCAAAACTGAATAATACATGTTGCTAATGGTTAGAATCATGCATGCAAGTGATTAGAAACATGTTTCCATAGTTTTTCAAGCAAGTCTAAGTTCTAAACACAAGATTGCATTCATTTTGGTTATCACAACACTATTCATTTCACCAAAATCCAACTTTACAAAAACTTGTCTCATTTTCAACCCAAAAGGAATTTTAACATGAAATAAATTTCTACAATACTGATTTACTATGGGGAAGGTGTTCCCACTCTCCATTCGATCAAATTTCAAAATTTTCAAAAATCATAAATGCAAGCCAAAGGAGGGATCTTCTCTCTCCTACTTGCTGAATTTTCACTTTGAATATGCCAAAAAGATGGATTTTCACCAAATGAAGTATTCTAGCATGCTTGTACAGGTCTTATGCATATGTTAGAATAATCAAATCAAAATTTTACCAAGATCGAAATTTTTCTGAAATTTACGAAAATGCCCTTCATCTAACAATCACACACTAGGACTAATCCAAATGGGTTTCTTTCTTTGTTTCAACAGATTCACTATGCCTAGAGGAGGTAGACGAGTGGATAGAGGTCGAGGACTTGTTCCCCGGGCGGAGGTTACAGATGAGGAGCATTTCACTACTCCTATGGCGGAGTTTCTACACGAGCACTATTTTCATGATATACCGATCAAGCATGGACGATTGGTTGATGTGGATGATTTAGAGGTATTTCGCATCCGAGAGAGATTAGAGGCTATGGATTGGCTTCACTTATACACTACAGCACAGCCAGTCTATCCAGCTCTTGTCAGGTACTTCTATAGTAACCTGACTTACCGTATAGAGGATGATCCAAGGGATGGTTCTAGGATTGTCATGGATTCCATGGTTGGAGGCAGGGAGATCAGCTTCACTACCAGGACATTGGCTCGCATCTTAGATGTACCGATTATACGAGATTCCCGTTGGTGGATTCCCGCTGGTACAGACATCACAGATGTTCTTCTTCCCTATGAGGTATACGAGGTATGCATGACTCTATGGGATGACATTAACTGCTATAAGCCCCGGTGTGGTACCGAGATGCATCCTTCAGCTCGGGTTATCGCTCGTATCGTCGGGCGAAACATCCTTCCGAAGGCAGGGCACCATAGCAAGGTGTCAGCGATGGAGGCATTGGTTATCTATAGCATGTATAATGGAGTGCAGATTGATTTAGCATACATCATGCAGAATGTTATGATTGATCGAGTTGAATTTCCTGGGGATAAGAACTTGGCTTCCGGTCGACTCTTGACTCGTGTTTTTGAGTACTTTGATGTGGACTTGGAGCATACACCCATGATTCAGGGTCTAGACTTAGGTGAGAACATCGGCTCATGGTCGATCAGGAAGATGGGGCTCCATGATGCCGTTAGATCAGAGGATGAGGATGACACTGATGATGCATCAAGAGATGATGACTCAGGGGATGATAGTACTGATGATGATGGTGGTGGTGACGATGATGAGCATGGTGAGGATGATGATCAGGGTCATGAGGAGTCTCCGAGACATGAAGAGGTTCCCACTCCACGATTCACTAAGATCGGAGGTTCATCTCATGCGGCTTCTGAGGCTCCAGATGTGGCTTCTCATCAGCCGTCCATTTACTCCATACTTGAGAGTATCGAGGCTCGACAGGAGAGGATAGAATTACACCTGTGCACCCTTGGTGAGAGGTTTGCACGACCAAGCAGTCGACCAAGACTGACAGCAACCTTAGAACAGGGATTTGGAAGGCCCAGACGATCCGAATTGAGTCAGGTTTTCTCCTACAAGTCAATCAACAAGTCTAGTTTCAAGAAATACCTTTGGTTTGAGCACGGGGGTTCAATAGGTGCTTCAACTAATTCAATCTTCTTCGATGCGCAGATTTTCACTAAACACTGACAGTGTGTCCATAGGATCTGGATCAAGCATCGAATCTTCAACTAAGAGGGCCCACAAGTATCTTCTACCTCCACTTCTGGTCTTCGGACCTACAACAGTACAAAATTCGAGCCGGGTCAGGGTTAGGATAAGGCCGGATTTTACAATAAGTATTGGCGCTTGTCAACATAAAGCCTAGCCCAATGCAAGTCATCTACTATGTCATATCAACTCAGATCCAGATACGTCCATTCCTCGCCCCGGGCGATCCTTTCCGGTATCCTTCACACTAGAGTCAACGTAATCCCGGTGTTACGGACTCATCAACCCTATTGGTCATCCACAAATAGTAAACGGGAAGCTCTCACATCCTCTCACGGGTTGGTTACCGGTCTTGAGCTCCTGTGAGCCCAAGTCTAGATATTTGCAACCCTACCAATAAATGGCCCCTTATGGGTATCCGTAGCATGGTTTATGTCCTCTCCCGGGTTGGTTACCGGTCTTGAGCGCCCATCAAACAATACACTACCACGGGTCATTCGGTCTCAATGCCCTTCTGATTCGGGTCTGACACGACAAGGACAATCCTAGCCACACATGTCACATCCACCCAGCCGGTACCCCATTTGGAATACCCAGGATGTGATCCACAGTCCAAGGATCAATGATCTGAGGTCCATGCCTCCCATATACACGGTAACATAATCATGAACAATAATAATCAATGGTAAAAACAATTAATATTAAGTATCATGAATAAGATAAGATTAAATAAATCAGAGTGCGAAAGACCATAACAGTAAAGTATGAACATAATCATAAAGGTGAGAGAATGTATGATAACCACTCTCTCAGAGCAGCGGAAAAGAAGTGTGATAACGTTAATTACATGTCCAAGTATTAAAAGATAATCCCAAAGATAAGTTAGTTACAAGACCAAAGGTTCCATAAATACACCAGAGAAATGGGGCACTCAGCTAGGGTTTCTTCTATACTAATGGTAGTCTCCTCAACAGTACGGATGAAGTAAACCCAACGCTGCCGCTCTCGCAAACCTGTGGGGCTAACCCTGGTGCGGATAGTAATCCTCCTTGGCTCCAATATACAGATCCTCACCGGCGCCACTACCCGGAGGGTAGTATGTGGAATCATAGTCCGCCTCAAAGGAGGTGCCATCGTAGTCCTCAAGAACTGGAATATAATCTAAAAACATTTGCACAAAAAGGAATGAGTTCGAAGAACTCAGCAAGGCAGTTATTCCATAATTAGAAATCATACACATTCAGAACATAGTATAATGCAATGCGATATGGAACATATGATGCAAATATGAGTCTAACTCTATGAATGCTAGTCTTTAGGGTAGACATGCTTTAAGTCATAGCACCGTACTTCTTTGGGTCATCAGTCACTCTCCCATTTCCATATCTTGGGAATGCCTGGGAAAGATCGGTAAAGTCATCAAAAACCGTGGTAAGGGGATCGGTCTCCGCTCTCTCACATCACCATTTGGTCAAGTACTGGCGCAGGTCATAGTAAAGCCTAGCCCAATGCAAGTCATCTACTCAGTCGGTCAAGTCAAATTCAGATACGTCCATTCCTCGCCCCTGGCGATCCTTTCAAGTATCCTTCACACTAGAGTCAGCGAAATCCCGGATTTCGGACTCATCAACCCTATTGGTCATCCACATATAGTAAATGGGAAGCTCTCACGTCCTCTCACAGATTGGTTACCGGTCTTGAGCGCCCGTGAGCCCAAGGCTATCCATATGCAACTCTACCAATAAATGGCCCCTTTCAGGTATCCGTAGCATGATTTATGTCCCCTACCAGATTGGTTACCGGTTTAGAGCGCCCATACAACCATACACTACCACGGGTTGTTCGGTCTCAATGCCCTTCCGATTCAGGTCTGACACGACAAGGATAAACCTAGCCAACCATCTAGACAGTCCTATGTATGTCATCCAATAACCCGGGAGAGTGTCGATAGGCACCATCGGAGAACATCCCATACTATTCCCTCCAATGCCTAAGGACAGAAGTGTCAATAGAACACTCCCCAATCCTAAGTCAATACGTAAGCTATCACATATTCAAGTTCATCAATCTTTCATGCATCCAATACATCTTATCATAAAAGTTAATACATGATATTGAAATGAATCATCATAGACATAAGTAAACAAGAATAGTAATGTAACATGACAAGAGTATAAAGATGTCAATAGTACTGTTTTAACACATATATAACAGTCTTATAAAGATTTAAAAGTAGTCAAAAGGTTCCATTCATAAACAAGAACATAAATCATAAGTTGGTGATCTATATGTTTATGGAGATAACCATCCTTACCTTGGGTTGGATTGATGATGAATTGAGAGTACCAAGAAATAGTCCAAAATAATTGTTAAGGACCTAGACAAACAACAATAATAAGCTAGAGAAGGGATTAAGAAGATTGGATATCAATTGGATCAAAACTGGCTAAGGTTGCTGTCAGCAACAACTTTGGTCGATGGTATCGACCAAAAGGATCGACCAAAATTTCCTTCAGGACTGAATGATGGATTTTGGGTGTTTTCATCCTTACTTGGTTTTCCGGTGTTCGGATCAATCTGAAACTTAGGAAAACACTTAACAACAGTAGTAGGACACTATAAGTCAAGAAAATTACCCAATCCAATGGTCCAAACAAAAAGCCCCAATTTGAGATAACAAGTTCAAGTGATAAACATCATGGCATGAGTTGGAATTGATTGCATTGATGAGGAATAGCATGTAATAGTTAGAGGTACTAATAGAAATCCAATTGGAATCATATAGAAGTGATAATCATGAACATAGCATGCCCTACAACTCAGTTTGGTATAAAATGACATAATGTTATAGAAAAATAGAGGAATACATAAGCTAGGCATGAGGTGGAGGCATAGCACCATTGGATGGCTAAGAAACTTATAGGTTAATCATGTGTAGACACTTGGACTGGTGGTTGCAAGGTTGCAGCACCATTGCCAAGGTCTCACCAGCAAGAAAGGAAAAGAAAAGAGTAGAAAATGGTAGGGTAGAGAGTGGAATGGTGATTCATACCTTAGTGTGGAAGAAGTAGACAAGAATCAATAGTAAACAATGAGTTTTTGATGAGGTGCCCTTCACATTAGCCAAGGAGGTGCCTTGGGAAGCTCTCCCCACGATTTCAAGTGAGAAAAATGATTGCACAAGGCTCAAGGCTCGAGGTCATAATAAATAGAATAGGAATATTCCATGGAATCTTTAACTTGGCAGACTGGGAAACTTTGGTTGATGGTTTTGGTCGATGGTATCGACCAAAATATTTCTCAGCAGAAAAACAGGTTTAGTTCAGCAACTTCAAGTAGGGATTTGAAAGGCTATACAAGGTCAATTTAAGTGAGGTTTTCTTCCACAATTCAATCAAGAAGTCTAGTTTCGGGGAATACCTTCGGATTGTGCACAGGAGGTCAATACGTACATAAACGAGATTAATCTTCTCCGATGCGCAGACTTTCCTTAAACACTGATAATGCATTTAAGCAAGGGGTATCATCAATGTCCATAGGCTCAGTCTCCGAATCATGATCATCAATCAGAATGGTCCATAGGTCTCTTCTACCACCACTTCGGGTCTTCGGACCTGAATATAACGGTGGATCCGGGTTAGGGTCAGCGTTAGAATAGGGCTGGATATTACAACACAACTAGAAAATCCTATGTATGTCATCCGATAACCCAGGAAAGTGTTGATAGGCACCTTCGGAGAACATCCCATACTATTTCCTCCGATGCCCAAGGACAGAAGTGTCAATAGGACACTTCCCAATCCCAAGTTATACCTAAGCAATCGCATACTCAAGTCCATCATATCTCATACATTTAATACATCATCATGATAAAAGTTAAATCATAACATCAAAATGATCCATCATAAATACAAGTAACAAGAATAATAAATCATTATGACAAGAGTATATAAAATCACAATACTACTGTTCTAAAACTTGTATAGCAGTCCTATGATATTCAAAAGCAATTAGGAGACTATGTTCACTAAGTATAAGCACCAAAACATAAGTACATAGCCTATGTGTTTATGGAGATAACCACCCTTACCTTATGTTGAGTCGATGACGATCCAAGAGTCACAAAGGAATGATCCAATGATAGTGTTAATACCCTAAACAAACACAAATAAGAGATTAGAGAAGAAATCAGGAAGATCGGAGGTCGAACGGGTCAAAACAGAGCAAGGCTGCTGTCAGTAGCATGTTTGGTCGATGCTCTTGGTCGATGGCATTGACCAAGGATGATTGACCAAAATAGTTTCGGGATTGCATAATGGGTTTGGGGAATTTTGGTTCGAAATTGGTCTTCCGGGGCTCGGATCGATCCGAGACTTGGAGGGATGATTAATAACAATGTAAGAACACTGCCTAGCAAGTATTATCATAATCCAATGGTCCAAATGAAAACTCCCAAATTGAGGTCCTATGTTCTAAAGACAAGAAACCTAGCATTAATGAGAAATCGATGTAATTGAAAGGGAAGCTAGAGAATAAGTTGGGGAATGGGTTAGGAACAAGATTACAATCATTTGCAAGCCAGAAATTAGACTAATCATACTCCACATCTCAGTCTAGTATAAGAAGTCAAGTTGCTAAGCAAGGAATCATGGTAATGCATATGCAAGGATCAAGATTCAAGTGAGGCATAGCAAGAATGAAGGAAAAGCAAGTATAAATGGGAAGAGACATTCATGGCAAGGTGTTTGCTAGGTGGCAGCACCTTGGCCATGGTCTCATCAGAAAAAAGAAGAAGAGAAGTGAGTAGAATAGAGAGCAAGAGAGAGAATCATACCTTAGAAGATGATAGTTGGAGAAGAGAGACAATGATTGCAATGATTGGGGGTAAGAATCGTTCACAAACACCAAGAGAGTGTTTTGGGAAGCTCCACTCTCGTTCTCAATGGTGTAAATGAGTTTAATAGGGCTCAAAACACGAGGCTAGCTTAAATAGATGAGAGAATATTCCAATAGCATCTTTTACTCGAATCTGGGAAACTTTGGTTGATGCTCTTTGGTTGATGGCATCAACTAAAACAAGTTTCAGCAGAAAATCCATAAATAGTTCAGCAACATCAAACAGGGATTCGGAGGGCTATACGGGGTCAAATTGAGTGGGGTTTTCTCCTACAAGTCCATCAAGAAGTCTAGTTTTTGGAAATATGTTCAGATCGTACACGGGAGTCCATTAGGTACTTCAAATAGTTCACCCCTCTTCGATGCGCAGATTCTCATTAAACACCGATTATGTACCCAAGTAAGGGGTATCATCGTCAATGTTCATGGGTTTCGGGTCAAACACCATGTCCTCCACAAAGAGGGCCCACAAGGACTTCTTCCTTCACTTCAGGACATTGGATCTTCTCTAAGGAAAAGGTCAGACATAACCTCCTAAGGCTTTCAAAGATAATAATACTAAAATCAAGTTCTAACATTAAGGTCTAACATCAAACAAGTATTTCTTTATCTCAAAGCAATTAGGGTGTCCTGGTTAGGTTTGGGCTGGATTTCACATCCTCCCCCCCCTTAAAATAGTTTCGTCCTCAAAATTGGGAGAGTACTAGGCTTCTAAAGAGATGGTGGACATTGCTTTTATCTTGACCTTTCTTCTCCCAATATCTTCGGAAAACAATTAACAATAAGTCTATTGTAAGAAACAAGGAATAAATCTAACATGCTTTGAAATCAAATTGGAAGTATGATCATGGCTTCATGAAGATTTCACAAGGATCATGGCGAAGATCAATATGAAGATCATAAAACCTTAAGAATGAAAGGAGATAGTAGAAGGGATGGTTGCAAGGATGCAGCATCTTCTTCATAGTCTCAATCACAAAGAATAAAACATAGTAAGAGTAGATCAATACGACACAAGGGAGATTACTAACCTTTGATTGAAGAACAAGAGATGAAAAGCTTGAAGTCTTGAAACAATTAGAAGGAATATCAAATCATGAAGGTCACATTTCATTTCTCTTCGAAATCATCATGTGGGGAAAACACAAGGTTATAGAGTGTATGGAGATCCACTCTAGAACAGCAGGGATAGAAGGATCAATCATGGGAATGACTTAAGATCACCCCCTTATCAAAGGGAATAGGAGGCACAAGAAGAAATCGTAGAGAGAATAGATCAGCTTTGGAGTAAACTTCTACCAAATGAAACTAGGCAACTCATATGACAGAGAATAAATTGAACAGTGTATATGATAGGTATGCATTTGGCACAGCAGCAAGGTTAGGATTAGGTGGGATTTCACAATTAGAGTTTGAAGGAAGCATGGTTTGTTGCAGCGGAAATTAAACTAAACTGATTCCCTAATGCAATCCAACCTCATAAGAACAGTACTTGCATGGGCATGAAGCTCCATGCGAACCTACATCTTCTTCAGTCACTCCTTCAAGAAAGTCTGTCGGCGACGAATCCTCCACTTGGAAGGAGTCCTCATAACCTGCAATATATTCTAATAGAGACAAACATATGAAGAGGAATGAGTTCAACAGATCTCAGTGAGGTCAACTCAACATCATATCATGCATTTGTCCACAAGATTTCCACATCATACCGTGCATTCATTCATAAGATTCCACACCACACATATAGCATGAGTATCGACAATATAATTAATGATAATGACATGATATATGAATGATTATGATATTATGCTCCTAACTCTATCATGAGGTCTCTATGGTAGACACGCATTAAGTTTAAACACCAATCTCCTTTGGGCAGTCTCAGTCACTCTCCCTTAACAAGAGACGTCTATTGGGTTCTCCGTGGTTGTTGGGTAAAGTCTTGTCAAGCCATGGTTGGGGTATAGGTCACCACTCTCTCACATCACTGTTTGGTATGAGATTGGCGTGTGTTAAGGATAATCTTAGCCCAATGCAAAGTCATACGGTCTCATACTACATATGGTCCGGATATCTCCCCTCATGCCTAGTGCCCTTTTGGTTCGATACCTTCCCACCTATGAATGGAATCCTCAACGGGAGGCATCTGTTGGATCACATTCCTTAACCTCAGTGGTCATCCACATATAAGGGACAGGATGCTCTCCATGTCCTCTCACATGTCATTTCACCGGTCTTGAGCGCCCAGGAGCCCTTATCTATTATATGCAACCCTACCTCTCTATGATGATAGTGGGCCTACTTGACACTCAGGACCTAGCCACTAACATTACGGGTTCACCGACTTCAATACCCCTGCCGGAAGGGTAGTAGTACTCATGAGGTTACCTATCCAAACACTTCTAGACACTTAGAATTCATGTACTTAGCTCTAGATGCATATTCATGTAAGTTCACTAGGATAATGGGCGAACCCACAACCCTAGTTTGAAACATAAAATAAAAAGAGTAATTTAATCCAACATCATCCATATATCTTCACATCAATAATTTATGATTTGAAAATAAAAGAAAAACTCACTCCATTCAATCTTATCCATCTCATATATTCTCATATTATTTTCAAAGAATATTGAAAATGGAAGCAAACATACTTCTTGCCTTTCATTCGTGCAAAGTCCCTCACATGAACACAAGAAAATAAATACTAAATCAAGGTAAGATATCAATAATGAAATTTAATTAACAGGATTAAACATTCAAGATAAGGTTAAGTATATTCCTCACCTTTCTAGTTAGCATAAGCTCTCCAAAGTTCCACAAAGTCACACTTACGAGTTGGTGATTGTAATCAAAATAAACCTAATCGTATAAGAAGATCAATAGACATAAATTAGAAGTCAATAGGGTTTTAATAGAGTTCCCATAATCACCCAACAAAAGCCCAATCTACCAACTAGGTTCGAACCCACCGTTCTCAACCTAGTTTCGGCGAAATTTCACCATCGATTCGAAGTCGAATAGAAAAGAAACTTTGGGAATGTCTAATTGGCAGAAATAGGGTCCTAAGGGTACCTTCCATTTGATCCAATTCGTTTTGGATTAAAAAGCCCCAAATTGTTTGCAACGATCCGCACAAACCACTCACAAACTAAAGAGAAACATAAATAAAACTCTTTGCAAGCATTTAATACACCTATCATGTTACAACTACTCAAATCCAACATTTATTGCGAAGAACTACTCCTAAAACCAAGCCCAAAGAAGAGGGTTTGATGAATCTTACCTTTCCTAATGGTTCCGCAAAGATTCGGGTGCCTGCACGCCTCCGAAAGGTTAGAAACCTTCCTTTCCCTTGGTTTCTCCTCCTCCTTTAGCCTCAGCCTTGTACTAGCCTTCTAAAATGTGAGTATGAGAGGTTAGAAACACAAAATAGGGTTTTCAACATGAAAAACCCGATTTTACCCCAAAGCTGGAAAATGGGTGGGGGTTGGGGCGATCTACCGGCCGTTCAACCAGCCCCTGGTTGACCCCTCAAAGGGACTCCGATTTTGATGATTTTTGGCTTGTTGGAAAGGTATTTCGACTGATCTTCTTTGATACCTTATTCGCGTCAATTGGATTCTCCATTGCCGATCTACGGACGTTCCAAAATCACCCTTTTTACACCATCACGATTAATCTTTTCTCTTCACTTAAACTCTAGGAGAGTTGATGAGTCATCACAAGAGTCATCCACCAATATTAGTTCCATTTCCAACCCTTCGGGCTCCACTTGAATGGCCCACATTTGTCATCAACTCGAGGCCCAATTTTCTTGGTTTTGAAGCCACGGGTTAAAGGGGTAGAAATCTGGGGGATTTCACATGTAGACTCTTAACCCTATTGGTCATCCACACATAGTAAACGGGAAGCTCTCATGTCCTCTCATGCATCTTACAATCTCGAGCACCCACAAGCCCAAGTCCACTACATGCAACCCTACCAATGAATGGCCCCCACAATGTGATCCATGTCCTCTCACGGGTTGGTTACTGGTCTTGAGCGCCCACTTCTCCCCATTGCTGCCACGGGTCACTCGGTCTCAATTCCCCTTCCGATGGGGTCAAATATGACAATGGTTTCCTAGCCAAACACTTCTAGACATGCCCTAGGTATGTCAACTAGTAGTCAGGGAAAGAGTCAAGGGGCACCATAGGAAAGCGTCCCATACCACTTCCACTAGTGTCCAAAAACAGAAACGCCAAAAAGGCATTCCCCATTCCACAACCACAACCTAGGCATTCACATCACATCATGATCCCATATAAATCACATTCACATTCATATCCGCATCTCAGTCCGAATCACATTCTCATAATCAATAATCAATTTCTAATATGTAAAATATGGACAAGCTATTGTAGTTGCAGAAGTATCATGATGTAAAGAAGATAAGACAACAGTAGCTAGATCATACAGTCATGTCATATTAGAATAAGGCATGTAAATAGGCATATTGTGAGTTGGAATACTCACCTCGTAATCTGAATATATAATCCTCAATTGAGAGATCAGAGATCAAGACCAAAGCTAGCAAATAACCCTAGACAAGCATAGATACATCATTAAGAAAAATCCGTAAAAGATTGGAGGTCAAACAAATCAAATTGGACAAAGAACACGATGTTGTCCATAGCTGGCTGATTGGATAAGTCGACCAGGTGAACAGTATGCAGCAACAAAGCAAAAAATTGGTCATAACTTCTTCGTTTGAAGTCTGATTGCTCCGAAATTTGAAGGGGGTCTCCACATAAACATACTAAGGCTATATAATATGGATTAGACACTATCCATGATAATAAAAAATAAAAAAAAAATCATAACTTTCTAATTTGAAAAACATGACTTTCTAATTTGGAAACAACATGGTTTTCAATGAAAACAACCATGGATGCAAAGGAGAATTAAGGATCATGTCAAGAGGATCATTAGCAATAGATCAGAGATTAATATTATCATAAAATCAGATCTAATATGCTAGGGAAATCAAATTAAAAGAATGATCATGTCTTCATGAAGAAATCATATGATCATGGCTAAGAATTAAACATGGAGATCATAGCATCAATGGAATGAATGGATATTCATTCAAAAGGAATAGAATAGAGTAGATCATGCTTAGAAATTGATAAGAAACAAGTCTATAATAGGTTAGGACAACAACTTACAAGGATAATGAATCATGTTAACAAAACCAATTTAGAAACAAGGAGAATCACCATATGGCTTCAAAGAATGCATAGAGTGAATGGAGTTCACTCTAAGACACAAGATCAGAGGTTGGGTCATTGTAGTAGTGCAATGCCTTCCTCACAATCAAAACAATAAGAAACAAGGGTAGGGAGAAGAGATTACAGCAGTAGGAGATAGTTTACTAACCTTGAAGATGAACAAGAGAGGAGGAACTTTAGATCTTGCAAGAGTTCTTCAAAAAAACCAAGGAAAGGCTTTGAGAGAGGCTTCCCACGTTCTCTAAGGGTTCTAGCAACAAAGGAGGCTAGAAACACGAAGTTCCAATAAATAGAGCACCAAAAGACCTAAAAGGAAGATTTTCTCGGATTTTGTATTCAGCTGGCAGCCTAACTGGTTGAGTGGCCAGTCGACCAGCCTAGTATAGCAAAGCTTAGACATGGATTTGAAGGCCCAAATCACTTCAAATTCAAGTGGGCTTCTCCCAATTCATCAAACAACCTTCCTAGCACATAGGGGCACCTTCAAACCATGTCCAAATGGGTTTTAGGTCCATCAACCAAGCTCATAAACATCAAGGTGCAGTTCATCTTCAAAAATAGAAAAGGTTTTCTAAAAGAAAGAACTCCATCATCAATTACTATGGGTTTTGGGTCAAACACCAAGTCCTCAACTGAGATGGCACACCAAGTCTTCCTCCTTCACTTCGGGTCTTCGGATCCACACTAAGGGATAGGTTTGACTTGACCTCCTAGGTCCTTCTAAACATATCAACGCTATACAAAAGGTCCAACATCAAGGTAAAACATCAAACAAGCCCTACTTTATCCAAAACAAATAGGGTGTTTAAGCTAGGATTTGGGCTGGATTTCACAAAATAGACGAAGAAATCCATTACTATCAGCTTGGGTTGATTGGATGGGTCAATTGGTCCAATCGACCTAATGAACAGTACGAAGCAGAATTTTGAATTTTGATCTGAAACTCGTCTTCCTAGATTCAGAACACTCTGAAAATTCAAAGGAACCTTAGGAACAGTAATCTAAGATTAACTAGCATAGATTACACATCAACAATGATCAAAATAGTAGGTTTCTAAATTGATCAAAAACAAGGTTTTCATAGAAAACAATCCATAGATTCAACGGAGAGGCTAAAGATAATGAGGATTCACTCTAGAAGAATAAAAATAGTAGATCAAAGATAAAACTAACATGAGAACAAATCTATCATGCTTTACAAATCAAAATAATGGAATGATCATACATTCATGAAGATATCACATGATCTCTTCTTAAAATCAACTATGTAGGTCATAGAAGTGTTGGAGTGAATGGAGACTCACTTGCAACTACAGAGATTGAAGAAGAGAAGAGGTGTTTGTAAGGATGCAATACCATCTTCATAATCCCAGCAATAAGAAGAAATCAATATACCAGTAAATCAATAGAAGAATAAGAGAGATTACTAACCTTAATGAGGAACAATCGTTGAAGAACTTGAGAACTCTCAATGGATCTTCCACACACCAAAGAGAGGGTTCTCCACGTTCTCCAGAGGTTTTAGAAACAAAAGTGGCTGAAAATCATGAAGACATATTAAATAGAGCATCAAAAGATCTTACACAGATCCTGTCAGCAGTGAATCGACCCACTCAGTCGACCCAAGCTAACAGCAAGCGCCCAAGTCAGGGAATTGAAGCACCAAACCTCAATATTTTCAAATGGGCTTCTCCCAACTCATCAAAAAACTTACTTAGCATGGAGGGATGCCTTCAAACCATGTCTAAATAGGCTTTATGTCCATCAACCAAGCTCTTCTTCATCAAGGTGCAGTTTCTTCTCCAACTCTAACAAAGTTTCCAAGTATGGAACTCCATCATCAATTTCCATGGGTTCTAGGTCAAACACCATGTCTTCCATTGAGATGGCCCATAGTTGTCTTCTACCTTCACTCCGGGTCTTCAAACCTACAAACACAGGGTTTCAGGGTTACGGTTAGGACTGGATTTCACACCATGCCTTTCTCCGAGGGGGTAGGTTCTCAATGTCTTTCTATGAGAGAGTAGGTTATTCATGCCTTTACCTTGGGGGGGGGGGGGGGGGGGAGGTTCTCCACACCATGGCTTTCGCTTGAGGGGGAAGGTTTTCCATGCCTTTCCTCGAGGGGGTAGGTTCTCAATGCCTTTCCCCAAGGGGGGACATTCTCCATGCTTTTCCCCGAGGGGGTATGGGCCATCCCGGTCATAGGGTACTCAGGCTATTTGTCTGCAACTACATGAAGAATTCCTACATTGAATAATCAAACTATATTTCAGACATATCTTCTGTTTAGAAGAGAATTAGGACACACCCAAGGAGAAGAATCTCATGAAAAATTCATGTTACGTCCAATCTTTGATTGCCCCTTAGCAAAAGCAATACGATTCAAGAGCAATTTCTCTTATTTTGTGTCCTTGCTTGCTATATCTTGTCTGTTATAAGAATGGGGACATTTTAAGTTTTCTAATAAACCAAATGGGCTAAAGTTATTTTGGCCCAAATAATGTTTGGCTCAAAATTTTGCAAATTGCTTCATTGCTTGTGCAGCACTGAGCTACCAATGGTGAGGATGGATTTGAGCGGTCGATGTCAAATCTTGACCACTCGTTTCACAAGTTTTTATTTTTTTATTTCTGACTTACTTTTTGAACCATACCAAACTTTAGATTTCGACCTCGATCCACCCTTTTTGATATTCGCGCTATGCTACACAGTGCTGTTGAAGCACGACCCCAAAATTTGGGTCTTGTTTAGAGGTAAATCAAGGCTAGGACTGACGTGTCCATTAAAGTAAGCCAATTTATGTATTATTTTTATTTATTTATTTTTGTGATTAGAGTTAGGGAAGGATCAGTGCGACCGATTTTTATCTTGACTATATCTGACATGATGTCCAAGATTAAATTAAAATAAAATAAATTCTATTTTTCAAATCTAACCTCAATAAGGTCGAATCAGCGAATACTCAAGGACTATCCCATTTTTTTTCTGAGTCAAAACTCTAGTTATTTTGCTCGTGTACATATATTTGGTGATGATAGATAAATAACAAGAAAAATGGGGGGGGGGGGGGGATATCAAAAAATAAAGTCAAAATTTAAAGAGAATACTCAAAGGACTATCAATTTTTTTTGAGTCAAAACTCTAGTTATTTTGCTCGTGTACATGTATTTGGAGATGATAGATAAGTAACAAGAAAAATGGGGGAAAATATTAAAAAATAAAGTCAAAATTTAAAGAACCAGTGCAACAGCAGCGAAGCCTGTCAAGCTAGCAAAAAAAATTCCAATTTCATGCTTCCCGTACGACCCTGAATTGTCGTTCAAAGGACTTTCTGCCGTCTCCGGCAATAAACCTAATGGCACGGGGCTTGGCAAACTACTTGTTGGCGAAACTACCGGAGTAGCAGAAGTTGCAGGAACGGTTGCACTCACTGGAGGAGTGATGGTGGTTGGGGGAGTAGCAGCCGGAGCAACGTTAGGTGACGACAGAGGAACACTTGGAGTTAAGGTCGGTAAAGGTGGTGCCGCTGAGGGAGAGGGAGAGGAAGCAGGGCTTTTGGCTGGTGGAGCAGGAACTGGGGGTGATGACGGAGTTGGGGTGGGAGAGACCAGAACTGATGGTGATTCAGCAGGAACTGGGGGTGATGCCGGAGTTGGGGTGGGAGAGGCTTTTGGTGTGGCTAACGGAGGAAGAGATGGAGAAGAAGTAGGCGTTAGGGACTCTGATGGGGCTGCAGATGGATTAGTCGTCGTGGGAGAACTACTCGGTGATTTCGCCAGCGGTGAGGGCGTCGATGATGAAGTAGATTTCGGTGCTGCCGCCGGAGCCATTTGTCCCTTGCTGAGTTCTGAGACGCAAGAAAATAGTAAAGCAAGTGCTATAAAGCGATACATTCTGCAGAAATACACAGAGAGATTAGACAAAGGACTACGGGGAAACTTGTCGGAGAAGACAAGGATAAATAGGAGTTGGAGTGTTGGAACGTTGGTGTCTATGCGAATGCGACCGTTGGGATAGCAGGGTCCACAATGTAGCCGTTCTTCTATTTTCTTTTCTTTCTTTCTTTCTTTCTTTTTTTTTTTTTTTTTTTCGTTTTTTATTTTTGGTGAACAATGTAGCCGTTACTTGGGAATGTACTTGAAAACTGGTTCATCGATGTGGCTGGAAAACTTGGAAGAGTTTTGAAATTCTTGTTGTTTTCACTTTTCTACAACAGCCTTTACCTTGATTCATTTGATACGGTCATTATTAACGAAAGCTCTTTATGATCATGTGAAAAATGGACTGGTATAATCATATCTTGCATTAGTTCTATATCTTATCAATTCTTGCTGAATGAAGTCCCCCAAAGTCTTATTGGGCCAACCAAGGATATTCAGCAATGAGATCCCCTTCCCGAACTCTATTTATCTTATGTTTACAGGTAGTTAGTGCAACACTGTTGGAAGCTAGACAAGCTGTTATTATTTGCAGGATAAAAATAAGGAATAGATCCCAACTTATATTTTCATAAATCAAATTGAAGGAGGTTTGTATGGAGCTTTGTTGTAAAGCAAGCGGACAATGTATCAACTTCTAGAAGTCAAGTTTAACTTTCTCTCCAAGAACCACCCCACGAGGGAAAATAAGAAGATGGTTTGCCAAGATATTGAAGATCCCTCCATCATCAAAGCCGAAGAAGTACTTGGGGCTGCCCACCAAATTCAAAGTGTCATAAATTTAACTTTTTAGAGAGATAAATGAGAAGGTAGACAACAAACTACAAGAGTGTGAGAAGAAGATGCTGTGAAATCCCACCTAACCCTAACCTAGACATCCTATTTGTTTTGGATGAGGAAAAGCTTGATTGATGTTTGATCCTGAAGTTGGACCTTGAGTAGAGTGTTTGTCACATCCACCCAGCTAATACCCTACCAGGCATACCCGGTTATGTGATCCACAGTCCCAAAGATCAAGTATCGAGCAACCATGTCTCCTATATATGTGATAACACAATCATGAACAATAATAATCAAGGTAAAAGCATATTGTTGGAATTTATTAATATAATTAATAAATTAAATGCCCAAGGGCAAATTTGGAAACTCACTATTAGGGCGGTTACAAAATAGGGTTATATATTTTGGTAACCACCGCATAATTGAGAGTGATTGCATTACGTAAGTTTTCCAGAAACGGCGTCTCCCATCTCTCTCTCTCCCTTTCTCCAAGAAACGAAGGAAGGAGAAACCCTTTAGAGGTTTACTTCCTTTGCTTTAGATCACTATCCCATCCTTTCCGCACGGCATTTGGGTTGTGGAAATTATTCTCTTTCCTTGTGATTGTGAAATCATCCCGGTAGAGATTTGGTGGTGGAACGAGAACGCAGATCCAGAATTACTTCCACTGCGAATACTTCAAGTAAGGGAAAGCGAATCCAGGTAAGGAATCTTTTCCCCATCAATTAATTGAATTTTTGAACTATTTTTGAACTATTACCAACATTGGTATCAGAGCCACAGGTTCCCACGGTTCTTTGTTCCTCCCCATTGTTTATTTTAATTGTATGGATCCAATGGGAGGATCAAGGGTTTAATATGAAACCCATGGGAGAATTGATAGGGTTTATGGAAACCCTTATTTTGGTTCGGATCCGAGTGGGAGATCCTTGTGTATTTCCCTAATGAAGATTTGCATGAATTGATAATCCATGATGATAATTTTTTGTTTAAAATTTTTTGTTGGATTTTTTTCATGTGTTTTTTGATGATTTTTTGAGTGAAAAAACGTGTTTTACCGTTTTTTGGAAAAATTTCATTCATGAAATATCCAAAAAAAACGCCGTTTTCTGGTCACAGAATGCCAGACGGTCATCCTGGGCAGACGGTCATCTGGGCATAAAAGGCAGACGACAGTCCGTCTCGGAGATGGATTTTTTTGGATATTGGTCTGTCCAGTTCAGAATGTGTTTCTAACTTACTGGACACCAATGGCCCGACAATCTGTGTGGTGTTTGGGCATTGAGGACCTAATGGGGCCTAGTGGGAGCTAATGAGGTAGAAGTGCTCTGTGTGAACCACCTCATAGCATTAACATGATTGCATATTTTATTTTAATAAAACTATTTTTTATTTATGGGTCTATCAATCATGTTTCTTGCACATAATGAAACTAATGTATAAGTCTATGTGGGTTTGCATGAGAATTTGATTGAATGTTTGTTAGCATCTCTTTTGGTTTAAGTGTTTATCCCATAGGTTGACTATGCTAATGTAATTTTTTGTTGCATGAGTTGTGTTTTATGCTAGATTTATTAAACTCATTCTTGTATGTAATATCTCTAGAATAAATGGCTGCTACCAAGAGCATTGTTGCTAACTTCGCGAAACGAGATAAACTGAATAAGAGGTATTATGACCTTTAGCACCGAAAGGTGCAGTATCTCCTAGAAGAATAGAACATGCTGGAAACCGTAAACTAGACCATGTCCCCACTTGAGGAAGGTACCATTGCATAGTATTGCAGGAACCTTGAGCTTTACAATGCCTGGAAGAGGAAAGACCGGGTAGCTAGGATTAGTATCCTAAGCTCCATGAGGGATGATCTGATGCTTCGGTTTGAGAAGCATAGGACTACAAAGTCTTTGTGGGAGGCTATGAAGTTCCAGTACGGAGGGACTTCTACCACAAGAGGCCGCCAGCTCAGACTCACATTTGATGGTTATAAGATGCGCCAGGGTCACACCATGAGGCGGCATATAACCATCATGTCTAACATGATTAGTGAGTTGAGCGCATGTGGGCGCCAGAAGATTGATGAGGAGCAAGTCTCCGCAGTCATCAGGTCATTGCCAAAGACTTGGGAGCATATGAAGATCTTCTTGACTCATGTTGATGAGGTCAAGACATTTGATCAAGCTGCCAAACACCTTGAGCTAGAGGAGGATCGGATGTTGGCCGATGTCCCTCACACTGAAGTACTTGCTGCTGAAGCTAGCACTAGTAAGGGTGCAAGCTTCGAGCGCAAGAAGGAGAGAGCTCAACCTCAGCGGTCTAGGCAAAGTAACAGAGGTGGAAATAGAAACAAGAGTGGTTTATGACACATGGTTTTAAAGTTGTATTTGAAAACAATTCTTTGGTTTTGTATCTGGGTGATACAGTTTATGGTTATGGTTTTCTTAATAATGGTTTCATTGTATTGGATACAATTGATTATTCATTTAATTCTAGTAGTGCTTTTGTTTGCCAAGATACTGTGTGTATTGATTATAATTTGTGGCATGCTAGACTAAGACATATTGGCTTAGATAGGATGAACAGGTTGGCAAGAGAAGGTCTCTTAGGCCAAGGTTCACTATCTGATTTGCCAACCTGTGAGTCATGTCTAGCAAGAAAAGCAACTAGAAAACCATTTAAAAAGGCTTTGAGAGCCTCTCTTCCTTTAGAACTTATCCATTCAGATGTGTGTGGACCCATGAATGTGCATACTAGAAAAGGACAGGCTTATTTCATCACATTCATAGATGACTATACACGGTATGGTCACATTTATCTAATTTCTCACAAGTCAGAAGCTCTGGAATGTTTTAAGAAATTAATGAGCTTAGTTGAGAATCAGTTAGATAAAAAGATTAAAACTCTTAGAACGGATAGAGGTAGAGAGTATCTCTCCGATATGTTCAAAGGGTTATGTGATGAAAAGGGGATATCTAGACAACTTACTATTCCAGGGACTCCACAGCAAAATGGGGTTGCTGAGAGGAGGAATAGAACCTTGCTAGACATGGTGAGATCCATGATGGCACAGGAAAATCTACCCATCTCTTATTGGGGAGATGCTTTGCTGACTGCGGCCTATATCCTCAACGAGTTCCAACCAAATCGGTTCCTTCCACACCATATGAGTTGTGGACCGGAAGGAAGCCAGATTTGAGTTACTTGCGCGCATGGGGATGTGCAGCATATGTTCACTCTACTTCTCACCAATATGGAAAGCTTGGACCCAGAGGAAGAAAGTGTATCTTTGTGAGATATTCTGAACCCTCAAAGGGCCATGTCTTCATTGGACTAGATGAGAATGAGAGGAGAACGGAACTTGAGTCTAGGGATGCAACATTCTTGGAGAATGATTTTCCATCTCTTTCAGGAGTTAACAAAGAATCATCGGAATTCTTTGAGATACAAGATAGTGGTCTTGTCACTCCAGGGATTCAGATTTTGGATAATGAATTTGGGGTTCATCCAAAAGATCCGAGTGGAAGTGGGAGTGCAGATGTGATAGCTACCTTAGACGGTGAGCAATCTGACATGCACTTGCGCAGTAGTGGGCGCGGGCTAGTTCCTCGTCGACGTTTCGACATAGAGGATGAAGCCTACATGGTAACTCCTAAAGAGATCGACTGTGAGATGACTTCAGTCGATGAGCATGAACCAAAGAGCGTGCAGGAAGCTCTTGCGGGGTCAAGCTCAAATGAATGGTTGAAAGCAATAAAGGAAGAGTTGGAGTCGATGAAAGTTAATCATGTCTGGGACTTGGTTGACTTGCCGCCAGGCCGAAAGGCAATTGGGAACAAGTGGGTTCTCAAGATCAAAAGAAAGGCGGATGGATCTATTAAGAGATTCAAGGCTCGTTTAGTGGCTAAGGGCTACACCCAACGAGAGGGCGTTGATTATAAGGAAACTTTTTCCCATATGGTTAGGTTTGCCTCAATTCGCCTCATACTAGCCATTGTTGCTCCGTTGGACTTGGAGCTTTATCAGATGGATGTTGATATGGAGAGTTTATGATCAGACCGGGTTCATACCTTGTCCGACCCTCGACCCCGGTCGAGACGGAGAAAACCGAATCGCTCCCGAGCGAACCGGATCCAGAGGATGGCTTGCTGAAGAAGAAAGATTATTTGGCTGCAAGTGTGCCCTAATCTTACTTATGGATTAGGGTAAGCACCCTGATGATAGCAGACTCAAACTGACGGCTGCGGATAATCATCATCAAAGGGATAACTATCGCATAACCTAACGGTTATCTCAGGAGTCCTCTACTAGCCCAAACTAGTAGAAGTCTATCGCTCAACGGATCTTACTAATGAGATCCAGCGACTACCCGAAGAAGGCTCGAGTGCATCCAACGAAGGAGATTCGAAGGTACACTCTATATAAACCTCACTACTATACAAGGTGAGGGACGGATCAATCGATCAAGGAGAATACTATCTGAGACTCAGGTTCAGATACATACTGATAGACCTAAACTATCAGCGTCCTGCTATCTAGATCACCTTTCCCG
This sequence comes from Hakea prostrata, assembly GCF_041222555.1. NCBI lineage: Eukaryota > Viridiplantae > Streptophyta > Magnoliopsida > Proteales > Proteaceae > Hakea > Hakea prostrata. The sequence goes on from NW_028291209.1 coordinate 117,162, forward strand.
TTTCTTCATTCATTAGCTCGTGCTTCTAGCAGAGCCGTTTGTGATTAAGTTCATCAACCGACTTAGCCTTCGGAGGTGGACTCCCGACCCCACGGTCGGGCCACATCCGACGCTTTCGTTTTGCAGGACATCACGTGGAGATCCAAGGGCTGAGCAGATTTTGGACGCATCATTTGGGGCCGTCTGTGGGAAAGACTTGAAAAAGCCATGGTGACTAGATCAGCAGCTGCTGCACAACGCAATTCCGGTGTTCAGATACCTGGGGTGAATAATCCAGATATTCCCCAGGAAAGCCAAAATCCTATCGAAGTGGATAAAGGCCAGGGAGGACGTAATCTTCCTCCTGATACAATCCAAGATCAATTGGATCAAGTAAAGATTCAACTCTTGGAGGTGAGCCAAGCACTCCGCTTGCTCACTGCACGAGTGGTTTTACCACAAGAACCTGATCAACACGACTCAGGGAGACGTGCATTGCCACGTGACCAAAGAATGGCTGAAGACCAGAATGTTGATCAGAATTTCCGTGAAGGAGACCGAGGACTTCGGAGGATTGATGATCAACCAAGGCGAGGCGATCGGTTCGATAGACCGCAAGAGAGTACAACCGATTCAAATACAAGGTTGGATTCTGGGGTAAGAACTCACTCACCCACTGTCAAAAGAACCGTTCGTGATGATCGAGCAGTTCGTGACGAGAGAAACGTTCGTGAAGGACGGGCTGTTCGTGATGATCGAGTAGCACGTGATGATCGTGTTAATCGAGGTCGTGATCATATTGCTGAAGATCACCCGACCCAGATTGGTCAAGAATTGGCCAACATCAATGAGAAGTTAGGGCAATTAGCTAAGGGAAGAATAACTGAGGATATTTACTCAGTCATTCGGAAGACTCCTTTTGTTGAGCCAATCGCGGGATATCGGTTTCCCCATAACTTCCGTTTGCCTACCTTCTCAACATTCGATGGCTCCGGAGATCCAACAGCTCACATTGGCTATTACCAATAGACCATGGCGAGTTTCGTGTAATTTCGATGAAATTTTATGCGTGGTTTTCGGATCATCTCTAATCTGAGCGGCACAAAAGTGGTTTTCTAACCTCCCTCGGGAAGGATCGTAAACTTTGACGAATTGGCACGCCAATTCATAGGGCAATTCCAGAGTGGGATACGGGTCAAGAAAACGGAAGAAACCTTGTTTATCGTCAAACGGGGAAAGAGCGAATCGATCGTAGAGTTTCGAAAAGATTCAACAAAGTGACGATGGAGATAGAAAACTTGGATGAACAGTAGCCAGAACCGCTCTATTCCACGGACTCACAAATCGCAAGCCCCTGGAGTTATTACTACAGGATATACCCACGACTTATGCCGAGTTGGTACAGAGATGCCGAAGCAGCTGAAGTCATGGAGATTCTAGATGCGCGCCAAGGAGATAATAAAGTCTCCAATAAGGAACAAAAGGCTCCCTGAGCGAAGCAGAAGCCAAAGAAGAATGTTCGTGATCGGGTTGGAAGATCCCAACCTTGGCGCCAAAGATCCCCCGGCAGAAGTGAGTACACTCCATTGAATGCTCCTCGGGCCGATATTTTGAATATCCTCAAAAGAAAAAATATTTTGAAGTGGCCGCCTAAAATTCTTTTGAAACCCGGAGAGCAACAGGATCGGGAAAAGTATTGCCGATTCCACAAGGACTATTGTCATTACACTAATGACTGTCGTCATCTCAAGGCGGATATTGAGAGATTGATATCTCAGGGACATCTCGTCCAGCTTTGTTAGCAGGAGAAGGGAGGAGCCACGCGGGCCACGTGCGGCTGCCTCTAAAAGGAATCGTTTGGTCAGTTCAGAACGATCAAGGGAGGCCCCGAAGTCCAAAAAAGGCAAGGAGGTGATTGAAGCTGCTACTCGGTCACCAATCCTTACCATCTTCGGGTGTCCAGAGCCTGAATCATTTCGGAGTTTAAAAACCAAATCCAAATTTGTTGGAGCCGGAGAGGCGCAGAAGCGGAAGAAGCTGAATGGTGAAGATTCTATCACCTTTAGTGAAGAAGACGAGAGAGATGTTTGTTTACCTCATGATGATGCTATAGTCATCAAGGTAGAGATTGCACGGCGGGAAGTGCATAGAGTATTGATTGATACAGTGGTCCAGCACTGACCTAATTTCTTACAAAGTGTATCAAAAATTGAAGGTGGATCAAGATTTGATGAAACCTTCATCAACACACCTATATGGCTTTGCGCGGGTCATCTACAAGAGCGGAAGGATCGGTTCAGTTGGATCTTTCCATTGGAAGTTTTCCCAAAGAAACAACTGTCCGAATCAATTTTCTGGTGGTTCGAGAACTACCAGCCTATAATATGATTCTCGGGCGACCATCTTTATCCAAGATAGGTGCTATTGTGTCGACAAAGCACCGAAGATAAAGTTCCCGATCGATATGGGAATCGGTCAAGTCTCCTCCGACCGTAAGATCTCTCGGCAGTGTTATGTTGCCTATTTAAAAGACAAGGAGGGTCCGAAGAAGGTTACCGCCCTCCCCATAGAAGTTCGAGATGATCGGGAAGAGACGGAGATGCAAAGGCCCGAACCAAAGGAGAAATCGGAGCAAATCCAGCTGTGTACCGAGGATGCGAAAAGATTACTTATGTCGGGTCCGAACAAATTGGAAGAGTTTAAAGATGAATTGAAGTTATTTCTTTAACGGAATAAAGATGTATTCGCATGGTCCGCCGAGGACATGCTCGGGATTGATCGGGCCATTGCAGAGCACAAACTCTGGATAGACCCTAAGGCGAAACCAAGGATACGTAAAAGAAGAAATTTCTCTATTGAAAAGTATGAAGCCGTTCGGAATGAAGTTGAAAAACTTAAGAATTCTGGTTTCATAGAACCAATCGAGTGCCCAACTTGGTTGGCCAACGTGGTGATGGTGAAAAAAGCGAATGGGAAGTGGAGGATGTGTACAGACTACACGGATCTAAACAAAGCTTGCCCAAAAGATTGCTACCCGTTGCCTCGGATTGACCTCTTGATAGATGCTATCGCAGGTATGAAACTTTAAGTTTCATGGATGCCTACTTGGGGTATAATCAGATCCTTATGAATAAGGAAGATGAGAAGTATATAGCTTTTATGACTGATCGTGAAAGCTATTATTACAAGGTCATGCCTTTTGGCCTGAAGAATGCAGGAGCAACATATCAGAGGGCCGTCAACAAGATTTTCAAAGAGTTGATAGGAAAGAACGTTGAAGCATATGTTGATGACATGCTGGTGAAAAGCTTTACAAAAGCAAATCACATTGCAGATTTGATCGAGGTTTTCTCAAGATCGAGGAAACATCAAATGAAGTTGAACCCCGAAAAATGTGCCTTTGGAGTCTCCTCGGGCAAATTCTTGGGTTTCATGGTATCATAGAGGGGAATTGAGGCAAATCCCGCCAAAATACAAGCTCGATTGATATGGAGGCTCCCAAAACCGTTCGGGATGTACAATGTTTGACAGGGAGAGTTGTTGCCTTAAATCAATTTATCTCCAAGTCCTGGAGAAAAATGTTTGCCTTTCTTCAAGGCGCTTAAAGACCTGAAGGGCGTAAGGAAGCAAAGTGGACTGAAGAGTGCCGTAAAGCTTTTGAGGAATTAAAAGAAGCACTTGGACAACCACCGATCCTGTCCGTGCCGGAGAAGGGGGAAATATTACAGCTATATCTAGCGACATCCCTTTCCGCGGTCGGTGCAAGACTTGTTCGGGAGAAAGATAAGAAACAAGTGGCCGATTTACTATGTAAGCCACGTGTTGCCGGATGCGGAGACGAGATATTCGCAGATTGAGAAGCCGTGCTCGGCTCTCATGATGGCCGCCAGAAGCTAAGGCCATATTTTCAGTGCTCATCCAATTGAGGTATTTACAACTTTTCCTCTTAGTAAAGTTCTTAACAAACCTGATTTGTCCGGAAGGATGGTATCCCGGTCGGTTGAGCTAAGTGAGTTCCAAGTGAGCTTTAAGCCCAGGACTGCAATCAAGGCTCGTGCATTAGCCGACTTTGTAGTAGAAACTATCGCACAAGTGGAACCCACCATTGAGGATCCCATTATACCAACCACTTGGGAGGTATATGTCGATGGTTCGAGTAATAAAGATGGAGCAGCGCTGGAATTCTATTAAAAAGTCCGGCAGATTCATTATTCGATATGCTTTGAGATTCGCATTTGATGTGAGTAATAACGAAGCGGAGTACGAGGCCCCGATAGCTGGACTTCGGTTGTCAAAGGCATTAGCTATTGCAAATGTTACTATTTATAGTGACTCTCACTTATAGTCAACCAAGTCCAGGGGGAGTATGGCATTAAAGAACCACGCTTGCAAAAATATCGGGAGATAGTGCAGGCATTTCAGAACCAATTCCGGAATTTGAAGATATCTCAGATTTCGAGGAATGAAAATTCAAAGGGCGGATGAGCTATCCCGACTAGCCAATGCCAAGGAAAAGAATCTAGACCCTTCGGTCTACATTGAAGAGGTAACTTTTCCAAGTTATCATGAGAAAGAAATTTCTTATATTGAAGCGTAACGTTGCTCGGATGGATCCAATAATTGAATATCTAAGAGATGACAAGTTACCCGAGGATCCAAGAGAAGCAAGGTTGATCAAGATTCGATCAACTAGATTTGTCATTCGTAATGGGAGACTATATAAAAGATCTTATGCTGGACCCCTTATGAGATGTATAGGCCCCGAGAGGAGCAAACTCAGCTTTGGCTGAGGTTCATGAAGGAATTTGTGGCGCTCACATGGGTGGCAGAGCCCTGGCCCACAAAATTCTAAGATCGGGGTTATATTGGCCTAAGATCCAAGAAGCCGCTATGGACTACGTTCGTCGATGTAGTAAATCACAAATTCATGCTACAAGATCGAAGCGCCCGGCGGAAATTATGACTTCAATTCTAAATCCCATTCCCTTTGCAATGTGGGGAATTGATATAATGGGCAAATTCACCAAGGCATCGGGCGGACGGGAATATCCGATAGTAGCAATTGATTACTTCACAAAATGGGTAGAAGCTGCATCGGCGACAATTATCGAGAAAAAAGTGGAGAAATTTGTGCTTGAATCAATCATATATCGCTTTGGGATTCCAAAGATAATTGTCACCGACCATGGTACTCGGCCGACCGTCCACAATTTGAGCAATTCTGTGGAACATATATGATCGAGCATCGTATGTCCTCGAGTGGCATACCCCCAAAGCAATGGCCAGGTAGAGGTTACTAACCGAACGCTACCGGAAGGAATAAAGAGAAGACTCGAAGCCGACAAAGCTTCTTGGGTCGAAGAACTATATAATGTACTCGTGGGCTTATAGAACTACGGTTCGAACACCTACAGGAGAAACTCCATTCAAGGTTGGCATATGGATCCGAAGCATTGGCACCTGTGGAGATAATGGCGGGGACGTTGCGGGATCGTGAGTTCGAGGAAAAAGCAAATGAACAAGGATTGCTTGATAGTCTTGATTTGTTGGACGAAGTTCGGGCAAAGGCAATAGCACGAACTCAACATTATCAAAGAAGGATAGCGTCTCATTATAATACTCGAGTGAAGAATCGTCGGTACTTAGCCGGAGATTTGGTGTTGAGAAACACCCTAGCTTCCGACCCGCGTCACCAAAGAAAGTTGGACCCTTCCTGGGAAGGACCTTATATGGTTGTGAAACCGGTCGGTTCGAGGAGCTTACAAGCTGAAGAACATTGATTCCCAGAAAGAATTGGATCGTTCGTGGAATGCTAGGCATCTCAAAAAGTTTTATCCTTGAAGATGATTTCAATTTTGTTCGCGATGTAATCATTTTCAACTCAATCAATGCAATTTTTGGTTTTCAACAAACTATCTTTTGATTGGGGAGCATCATACACCACATTCAAGAACAAGATCCAACTATAAGGCATCGGATGAAAATTTGTGTGGGTCCTTCAACACTTCAACACTTATGGAAAATCTTTCGAACTTTCTTAAGTCGGGGCATCGGATGAAAATCCGAGTGAGTTCCTTTTGCAAGGCGTCGGTTTAATACCCGAGTGAGTTCCTTCGAGACTTATTGAATTTTTGAATTATCCTTAAGTATAAGGCATCGGTTTAAAACCCGAGTGAGTTCCTTCTCAGACTTATTGTATTTCTCCGGAAATCCTTAAGTATAAGGCATCGGTTTAAAACCCGAGTGAGTTCCTTCTCAGACTTATTGTATTTCTCCGGAAATCCTTAAGTGTAGGCATTGTTTTGGCACAACTAAGACCTAATGCAACGGCGATTCAAGTGGCTAGCAAAGTTCAAGATAAAGTAATTTCTTATTTCTTCGAAGATCCAAAGAGGCCAAAGTATCAAAACAATTACAAGAGCTGGATACAATCTCTCGATCAAAGAAGAAAGTCATTACAGTGACTCGTTAACAAGTTATACAAGATCGACGCGACTTTGCTAGAACAAACATATGAGTCAACCATTGGTGAGGAGTCAAGGAAAAGAAGAGAAGAAATGAGGATTACAAAAATATTTCAATATTCAGAAAAATCCTCTGCAATTTCATACTCTTTGCCCAGCTTGTCCAGGAGAAGAATGGTCCTCGACCAAACTCGCATTCGGCACAAGCTCGTCATAATTAACTTCTTCCAGCGGAGAATAAACAGAGAATCTTCCAGATATTGCATAATATCCGGATCGGAAGGTGGAGGATCAATCTTATCCTTGGTCCAATCGGGAGGAGGAATACCCGTGTTGGTAAATACTTCAGGATGGCAAACAAGATCGTAGGGAGTCGTATCAAAATGAGGATCTTTCCTTAATATTGATTCCCATACTTCGTTCTCACCATCCCGGTACGCCCGCAAGTTATAAGCATTCAGCATATCAACAAAAGGCTTACTGTGTAAATACTTGAAGGCGCAGGCTCTGCGAACATCAGTTGGAAGGGATTCGGGCAAAGGAACGACGGCTTGCCTTTCGGGTAATGTTTCAGATCCTTTAGCTCCCGACTTTCCAATTGTCCGTTCTAGTCGCCGGATCTTCTCCCCGGCATCATCCAAATCTGACCGAAGACGACCAATCATCGAATTCTTTTCTCCCGCCACCTCCCAAGCTAGATTCCGAAGGCGAGCAATCTCAACATCTTTAGCTTCAGAGATTCCCGAAGCCTAGAAACTTCATTGCTCAACCTATCGAGTCTAGTAACCGCTTCCACTTGGTTGTGGAAGTTACCAAAGAAGACTCCCGCAAACAACTTTCGAGTTAGCGAGGAGCAGAAAAGTAATTTTTCAAAATCAGAGGATAATGAAGAAAGACTTACATCACCAAGTGACTTCGTAAAGACTTCATCCGGAAGTTTGGAAAGAACCGCGCTCTCGTAAGTCATTCGAGCAGCAAGACACCATTCCAACGCTCCGTCAAACTCGTTTGACACTAATTCAGTGCAAAGGATGAGAAGGACGAACTACACCAAGAGAAGGATGAGCTTCATCACTTGTCATCCGACGGCGCTTTCCCGGTAGCAAAATCCTCCAACTCGAAGGAGAGGAGGAGGATGCCAAACAAGCACCGGAGTTAGAAATAGGAGCAGCACTGCGGGGCCACACCTTCATCGGACGCCAACATAGTTGCCTCGGATGCCCGAAGAGTCTCCTTCGGGGGTGCACCGACAGTGCTCACCAACAAAGCTCACCAGCAGGATTGCCGCCGGGACCATCGGCAACGGAGTGATCAAGATCTTCCCGGGAAAGACGAGCGGTCACTTCGGGCAAAGGAGGCGCAGGGACGGCATCAACGAAGCTGCAGGAATCGACTTGAAGATTCACCGCCCGCTAGCCGCCTTACGCTTGGAGGATTCACTAGCTGAAACCACCGCACCGGCCCCAATCACCACCGACGGAACGCTATTCTTGCGAGATTTTGCTCGATAAAGTCCGGGTTGATCTTGGGAGCCACTATACAAAAAAAAAAGAGAAGAGAAACAGCCGTATCGTATAGATAAATAAACGACAAGAACAACAATGGGGAAACCCTAGTTTTCTAAAGCATCCGATGCACCAACAAACTAAACCCCAAGTATAACTACTGTGCAGTTTACTTTGGGGGGAAGAGGGGAAAGAGATGAGAAATCAAAAAACTCACTTGTTCAGAAATGGATAGAGCTGTCGTCGAAGTACGAGGAATACGGAGGCAGGCCGAAGGACGAAAGGTTGCTTTGGCACTTTAGCAAATCTATCTTGCAGAAGTCAGGATAGATGGAGAGTACCCACGAAGGCTTTAAATAGCCTCAGGTATAAGACGACGGTTGAAGGCTAAGGACAACCGACGACCCAGATCGAAACGACGCTTCGAAATCCGTAAAAAGCAAGATCAACGGTCGAAGGGATGCCACATGGAAACATGTGGAAGCGAGCACCTGATGCAGAGAAACCTCCAATCGTCGCACTGCCATTAAAATAATGGAGGTATTTCCGATTCATTGGAAACAGTGAATGGTACACAAAAGTAGGAAAACGTTTGAACTTCGCAGAAGGGAAACGTGCGGACTTTGCAATAAATGAAGTAGTGGGGAAGATTAACGCATCTTCCCGAAACGCATCTTCACAACATTTCTACAAGACCATTATTCGGCGAAGAATGAAGAGTTAAGTGATAAGTTTTATCATTAATACTTTGATATTCAAGGCAATACTTCGGCAAGAGATGGGGAAATTTTGAGGCCAACATGAGTAAAGAAATGTCTATTCATTAAAATGAGGGTACATCTTTACAAAGGAACAACACCCTAAGCCTTTTCTTCATTGTTGCCCGAGGGACCCCGGGTCGGGATGACTTTTCTCGAGATCCCGAGAAGAGCCTTCCTCAAGAATGGCATCGGCTGAATCCTCTACAAGCAACAACTTGAGACTCGGCTTGTGATTTCTCCTCCGGAAGTGCCGGCTCGTCATCTAGATATGCCTCATATCGAGGGTCAGCTGGAAAAGGATCATCTACTCCCCGGGCCCGGCCCTGGGAGATCCATACCAACTTTCCCGAAGACCTCCGGGTGGCATACCTCACGAAAAGGAGCAAGTGTCGAAGTCGTGGATCGTTCCAAGGATCTGCTCCCAAACGTCGTTCGCCCCATGCGATAAGCCCGAATGTTGTAGAAACCTAGCAATTCGGAGAAAGGTACGCTGTCCGGGTATTTCCGGATGCACTCCTTCCGAAGGTTTGGCTTTATATGCTCGAGCTTGCTAGGGATTGCCAACTTCAGATGTTCTTCGAGATCCCTACTCTTAATTTCAAGGCTGTCACCAAACAACGTGGCAGCTGCCTTTTGCTTCCTGGCCTCGCGCTCGGCAGCAGAGACACGAATTCTTGAAGCTTCAAGGGCTTCCTTGAGGGAGGTCACTTCTTCCTCATGCTTTTTCTCGCAGCTCTATAGTAGCTGCAGTCACTGGTCTATTTCGGAATTGGCCTTGGCCAATTTCTCTTCACAAGTTTGCAAGAAGGAGCTGGTGCGACCAACACGGCTCAATGCTTCCATGTGTTGATAAAAGCTCAACACAGCATTCCTGGGAAGACGGAAGATATCAGAAGAAGTCATAAGAAATTATGAAAACATAAATAAGCAAGAAGACCGTTACCTTGTAGATTGACTCACAAGGGAGGTGTCATCCAGGGCTTCAAACTCCTGGCGATCAGAAGGAGCAAGACCGAGAGAGCTCCACTCGCAGCTTTCTCGAGATCCCGAGTGACCCCCCGTCGGTCATCTTCGTGGTCCACCGGGGGAGGAAGACTTCCTCATCATCCGTCGAAGCTTTGGATTTTTTGTTGGAGGGAGCATCAATTGTGTCATGCCTCCTCTTGGTTCGGACGGAGGAGGAAACGGTGGCCCTCTCCACCATTGGTTTCTTCCCTTTACCCGAAGCATCAGCTACAGGGCCCGATATTCCCCGATACCCCCGTAAGAGGGGTCGGGAGAGGGAAGAGAAGCCTCTTGATCTGCAGTCAAGACCCCGGGCGATCGTTGCTCGGCTGTCACAACGGCTCTAGCGGCCTTCACCCGCGAGGCTTTCGTGGTTCGTTCATTCGGGAGGCACCGCAAAGAAGAAGGACAAGAATCAGAATTCAAGACATATCACTTCACCAAATCAAAGGATGATGGTTAGAAGCTCACAATGAGCCAAGCCCCAGTACTGAAGAATGGAGTTATACTCCATTTCATATCCATGTATCTCTTGATACCACGGAATGGATTTGATCTTCATGATGGCCGCCTCGTCTTCTTTGGATAAGGGAAGGCCCCGGTTACTTTCGGACGAAGTAGTAAACCTCCTCCAGGTGGTCGGGAAGTTAAGATCTGATGGAGGCGCTCGACAGAAAAAATATCCTTCGCGCCATCTTTTGTGGTTAGAAGGGCAAGTTCCTTTGGCGAGGATGCTGCCCCTCCAATCAAGTTTAGCCCTATTGCGTTTGGAAAGAAAGACCCATCCGGGAGGATGGGAGATAGAAAGAACATGAAAATGTACAAAAAGAGAAAGAGATGGCGTGATGCCAAGCTCAAAACACAAACCCAAGAAGCCGACGATGAGACGCCAGCTATTGGGGAGGAGCATTCCGGGACAAATGTTCCGATGATTCAAAACTGCAGGAAAATAAAGGATTAAAAAAGGGAAAGCGAACCCCGCTTTCCAGTGTATCTATGTACAGAGAAAATTCACCCGAAAGGGATGAATCAACCCTCTCATCAGGGTGGGGAGCCCTAACCTGATATGAGGAAGGAAGGTCAAAATCTTGGACAGCGGAAAGAAGAGTTTCTCCATTATAAATGGAGGGAACAGAGCCAGGCCCACCATTGGACCCGGAGGTTTGAGGTTGCCTAGAGGAATCAACGATCTTGGAAGATCCAGACTCGACAAGGACAGGAGAAGTTTCGGTTTTTCTTTCAAAACCTTTTTGAGAAACTTCAGCGAACTCCTGCCAGAGGACGGTTAGGGTTTTGTTATCACTATCCGACTGTTCGGGAGCAGGAGAAGCAAAAGCATCACCGCTATCACCAACATGGGGTACTAAAGAAGCCCTATCGTCCGCCATTACTCGTTTCAAGAAACTACAAAAAGAAAAGACCAAGTAAACTTACCGATTCAGTGAGACGGAAGCTTGAGAGCGAGGAAGGCGCGAAGGCACGACAAAGGTTCAAATTCCAGACAGGAAGAACGAAACCTACGAAGACAACGAACCGCTTTTAAAACTCCCGCACGAGTGTTCGGGAATCTGAACGATCGAGATTGATTCAAAATTGACGATCAAGATTCAAAGACGTTTTGAAAGTTTGAACTCACGAATCCGAAATAGGCGTTTGGAAACCGTCGCTTGGATGACGTGAGCCACGACAGATAAACTGCAACAAAGACATGTGGCCTTACACTCACAACGCTCGAGGAAAAGTGACCACCGCATTAAATGTGATATGACATTTAATGAAGCACGCATAGATCATCACCTGACGACAAACCCAGTTAAAAACCAAGCCCTCGGGATCGACCGAACGCTTGGTCTGGGGGGCTCGTGATATGGAGAGTTTATGATCAGACCGGGTTCATACCTGGTCCGACCCTCGACCCCGGTCGAGACGGAGAAAACCGAATCGCTCCCGAGCGAACCGGATCCAGAGGATGGCTTGCTGAAGAAGAAAGATTATTCGGCTGCAAGCGTGCCCTAATCTTACTTATGGATTAGGGTAAGCACCCTGATGACTAGCAGACTCAAACTGACGGCTGCGGATAATCATCATCAAAGGGATAACTATCGCATAACCTAACGGTTATCTCAGGAGTCCTCTACTAGCCCAAACTAGTAGAAGTCTATCGCTCAACGGATCTTACTAATGAGATCCAGCGACTACCCGAAGAAGGCTCGAGTGCATCCAACGAAGGAGATTCGAAGGTACACTCTATATAAACCTCACTACTATACAAGGTGAGGGACGGATCAATCGATCAAGGAGAATACTATCTGAGACTCAGGTTCAGATACATACTGATAGACCTAAACTATCAGCGTCCTGCTATCTAGATCACCTTTCCCGTTTCTTCATTCATTAGCTCTGTGCTTCTAGCAGAGCCGTTTGTGATTAAGTTCATCAACTGACTTAGCCTTCGGAGGTGGACTCCCAACCCCAGCGGTCGGGCCACATCTGACGCTTTCGTTTTGCAGGACATCACGTGGAGATCCAAGGGCTGAGCAGATTTTGGACGCATCAGATGTAAAAACTGCTTTTCTCAACGGAGAACTTGAGGAAGAGATCTATATGGATCAACCTCAAGGTTTTGAAGAAAATGGACTTGAGCGCAAAGTGTGCAAGCTTAAGAAGTCCATATATGGCTTAAAGCAAGCATCTAGACAGTGGAATGTGCGCTTCCACCAAGCTATGAGGAAAAATGGTTTTTTTATGCTTGAGAAAGACCACTGTGTTTACACCAAGAGATCTGATAATAATTATGTTATTCTGACACTGTACGTAGATGACATACTTATGGCTAGCAATAGCAAGGAGCTATTGGAAACCATTAAGAAATGGTTGTCCTCCGAATTTGATATGAAGGACATGGGTGAAGCAAGCTATGTGCTTGGTGTCAAGATTGTCAGAAATAGGCAAAAGAGATTACTGGGTTTATCTCAAGAGACCTAGATTGACAAATGTCTTGACGAGATACCAGATGCACAACTGCAAACCAAATGATACTTCAGTGGAGAAAGGTTTGCATTTGAGCCTTGATATGGGTCCTAAGACTCCAGAGGAGAAAACCAAGATGGAAAGAGTTCCATATTCCAATAGTAGGTAGCCTTATGTACGCTATGACGTGTACTAGGCCGGATATTTGTTATGCAGTGGGTTTGGTTAGTCGGTACCAATCAAACCCAAGCATAGAGCACTGGAAAGCAGTCAAGAGGATATTGAGATATCTCAGAGGAACGAGTAACTACATGTTGTGTTACCAAGGATTGTGGAATCATCCCAGTAGAGATTTGGTGGTGGAACGAGAACGTGGATCCAGAATTACTTCCGCTGCGAATACTTCAAGTAAGGGAAACCGAATCCAGGTAAGGAATCCTTTCCCCATCAATTAATTGAATTGAACTATTTTTGAAGTATTACCAACACATATATTAAAAGAAATCATGAATAAGATGCAAACAAATAATCAGAGTACGGAATAAAGATGATACCAAATGTATAATAAAAAGGAAGGAAGTGAGTGGAATTCACTCCTTCAATACACAACGGAAAAGTAGATAAATCAAGGTTAAGTTATAGATCCAAAATTTAAAAGAGTATATCAGTGAAAGTTATAATTACATATCCAAGTTCCAAAGAAATAACAATAAAAAGGCCTAAGCTAAGGTCTACTCAGTCTTGTACAGGATGTCCTTGTAGGTGTACACGTAGGAAACTATGCATGGCCTCCCCCACACCAAGGTCGGGTTAATCTTGGTAAGGAGGGTAATCACCCTCGGTACCTTCACCGTAACTTTCATAATGGCCAAGACCTTCAGTGTAGTATGTGGGATCCTGGTCCGCCTCGAAATATGAGCCATCAGCTTCTTCGGTACCTACAGAGAAATCTAACAAAACAATTACACAAAAAGGAATGAGTTCAAAAGAACTTAGCAAGGCAGTTAATCCATAATACATAAACCAAATGTTACAAGTCATAACATGATGCAAAATGATATGAAACACATGATGCAAGTATGATTCTAACTCTACATATGCTAGTCTCTATGGTAGACATGCTTTAAGTCATAGCACCATTCCTCTTTGGGTAGGTCTCAATCACTCAAGCCGAGGGAATTGGGTCCTCAATCCCTCGGGACAATCCATGGCTGGGGTTTAAGTCACCGCTCTCTCACATCACCATTGGTCTAAGTAGTGGTGCATGTCAAGGTGAAACCTAGCCCAATGCAAGTCATCTACTTAGTCATATCATGTCAGATCCAGATACGTCCATTCCTCGCCCCGGGCGATCCTTTCCAATATCCTTCACACTATAGTCAACATAGTACCGGACTACGGACTCATCAACCCTATTGGTCATCCACAAATAGTAGACGGGAAGGTCTCACGTCCTCTCACGGGTTGGTTACTAGTCCTGAACGCCCGTGAGCCCAAGTCTAGCTATTTGCAACCCAACTGATAAATGGCCCCTTTCGGGTATTCGTAGTATGATTTATGTCCTCTCACGGGGTGGTTACCGGTCTTGAGCGCCCATCAAACCATACTACTACCACGGGTTGTTCGGTCTCAATGCCCTTCCGATTCGGGTCTGATACAATGGGGATGTCCTAGCCAACACATTTAGACAAGTCCTATGTATGTCATCCAATAATCCGGGAAAGCGTCAATGGGCATCTTCGAAGAACATCCCATATTATTCCCTCCGATTTACAAGGACAGAAATGTCAAAAGGACATTCCCCAATCCCAAATCATACTTATCCAATCACATTCTCAGTTCATCATACCATACATACGTGATACATCATCATATTGAAAGATACGTCATATCATCACATGATCAAGTGTATAAGTAATTAACAAGAATGAATAGACATGATAAACAAAGTAAATAAACATGGTGCGACTATCATAAGGTAACTACAGTAGTCATATGATGTCTAAATACAACTAATAAGCTAAGCCTACTAAGTTGCCAACATCAGTGTAATAATCACATAGTCTATGTCATATGGGTATAAATGTCCTTACCTTAAGCCGTGATGATGATAATCCAAAGGTCACAAAAGAATGATCCAAGTATGGTATTAAGACCCTAGAACAACATAAATGAAAGATTAGAAAAGAAATCGGGAAAACGGAGGTCGAACGAATCAAATCGGCGAAGCACACAATTCAGCAACTGCTTGGCTGACTGGCTTGAGTCGACCAAGTGAATAGTGCCGGGGCTGAATAGTGATTTTTGGCCCAAAATCGATCTTCCAGGGCTCGGATCGATCCGAAACTTGAAGGGATTCATTGTAACAGTATAAGAACACTATTCATCAAGTAATTAACACAATCTAATGGTCTAATTAGAAACCCCCAAATTGAAACCCTATGTTCTAAATGCAATAATCATAGCATGAATTGAAATCAAATGAAATTGCATTGGAAGTCAATGAATTAGCTAGGGGAACTGATAGGAAATGGATTAGAATCATATGCTAGCATAGAACATAGACATAGCACACTATATACCTTAGTTTAGGACAAGAATACATGAAGTTAAGAAGAAAATCAAAGTAATGCATATGCAAGAATTGAAATGAGGGCATAGCATCAATGGGAATGGAATGAGATCAATGATTAGCTAAGAGTGAACACTTGGAGTGATGGTTGCAAGGTTGCAGCATCAACTCCAAGGTTGCAACAACAAGAAAAGAAAAGAAAAGAGTTGATAGAGAGTGAGAGTGATGAATCATACCTTGTAGGTGTTAATGGAGACAAGGAACAATGATTGGCAATGATTGGAAGGGAATAATCTTCACCACTACCAAGGAGGTGCTTTGGGAAGCTCTCCCCACGTTCTCAGCAAGTTAGAAATGTGAAATAGGGTTCAAAACACGAGAAGCACTTAAGTAGAGAAGGGAATATCTGTCACATCCACCCAGCCGATACCCTATCTGGCATTACCATAGTGTATGATCCACAGTCCCGAAGATCAAGTATCGAGGAAATCATCCTTCCACATAAGCAATAACATAATCATGAACGGATATGATCAAAGTATAATATTATAAATAAGAGATCCAAATAAGGAAATAAATGACAGTATAATCAGAGTGCAAAAAATGATACCAGATGTAAACATAAAAAAGAACTAGAGTGAGGTGGAATCTCACTCCACAGTTATAGTGGAATGTAGCACGTAAGTCTAAAGAGAAATACAAATGTTCTTAAAGGAAGGTAAAGAAATGGAAATCAACCAGACTAAGAGTCTTCTAGTTTATAGATAACTTCTTCATAATAATGGACTTCATCAATCCAACTCAGACTGTCACATCCCCCCAGCCGGTACCCTAACTGGCATACCTGGGTGTGTGATCCACAGCCCCGAAGATCAAGTATAGAGGAAATCATCCTCCCACATATGCAATAACATAATCATGAACAGATAAAATCAAGTGTAATATTATAAACAAAAGATCCAAATTAGGAAATGAATATCAACATAATCAAAGTGCGGAAAATGATACCAGATGTAAGCACATCAAAAAGAAGTAGAGTGAGGCAGAAACCCACTCCACAGTTACAGCGGAAAGTAGCACGTAAGTCAAAAAAGAATTACAACTATTTCTAAAGGAAAGTAAGGAAAAGAAAGTCAATCTGAACTATGAGTTTTCTATTCTAATAGATAACATCTTCAAAATAGTGGACTTCAATCCAACATAGATGTTCCAATTCTATGTTATGTCTAAACGTAGTACGCAACTTGATCGCTCGAGGGATCATTAGTGTGATCTTCATTGTTGCTAGCACCTTGCGTGTAGTACGCTTCATCGGCTTACACTTCATCATATTGTCCTTCATAATAGTCAATACCTGTAGAATAATTTAACAAAAAGATTGCACAAAAAGGAGTGAGTTTGAATGAACTCATCAAGGCAAGTTAACTCATAACAACAAAAATAACATGTAGCAAAACATAACAAATGCAATGCAATATGAAATAGATAATGTATGTATGCATCTAAACTCTATGTATGTTGGTCTCTATTGGCAGACATGCTTTAAGTCATAGCACCATACTTCTTTGGGAAGGTCTCAGATCACTCATCATTGGTTGGTAATAGGTCCGGCATCCCTCGGGACATTCCATGGCTGGGGGTTAGGTCACCTCTCTCTCACATCACCATTGGTCTAAGTATTGGCCCATGTCGGGGTTAAGCCTAGCCAAATGCAAGTCATCTACTCAGTCACGTCAACTCAGTTCCAGATACGTTCATTCCTCGCCCCTCGCGATCCTTTCCGGTATCCTTCACACTAGAGTCATCATAGTCCCTGACTACGGACTCATCAACCCTATTGGTTATCCATATATGGTAAACGGGAAGCTCTCATGTCCCCTCACGGGTTGGTTACCGGTCTTGAGCATCCATGATCCCAAGTCTATCCATGCAACCCTCCCAATAAATGGCCACCACAATGTGATTCCTGTCCTCTCACGGGTTGGTTACCGGTTTTGAGAGCCCATGAATCCCCATTGCTACCACGGGTCGTTCGGTCTCAATACCCTTCCAACTAGGGTCTGATATAACGAGGACATCCTAGCCAAGCACTGCTAGACAGCCCTAGGTATGACAACCAATGGTTCAGGAAGGTGTCAATGGGCAACCCCGAAAATATCCCATACTATTTCCGTTGATGTCCAAGGACAGAAGTATCAAAAGGACACCTCTCAATCCCAAACCATACTTAATCAAACACATTCTCAGATCAGTCATGACATACAAAATCAACACCTCATCATACAAAGAGAATGTAAAAGCATAATCCAATCATTAAACAATATACAGTAATAAGCATTTCATATAAGCTTGAATAATGAAAAAGAAATCATAAGTAAAGTGCAACTGTACTTACAGTAGTACATCATAAGTATAAAATACAATAACAGTAGTTAAACTCAAAGTTTCTTAAATTAGAAACCAAAGTATATGCGATCTATGTTATTATGAAATAATTGTCCTTACCTTAATTATCGTCGAAGATAATCCAAAGATCGAAGAGAGGTTCCAAACTTAGCAATTAAACCCCTAACAGTCATAGATACAACATTAGGAAAGAAGCCTAAAAGATTAGAGAGCAAAAGAATCAAACAGAGCGAAAAACAGAGCTTCTGACTTCATTGGTCGATTGATTGGTCTACTGACCCAGTTGACCAACAGAGTCAGTACAAAGCAAATACAGGAAATTTGATCAGAAACTCAATCTATAGGGTTCGGAACTTACAAAACTTGGAGGAAAACCTTAGGATAGTATTCTACACTAAGGGAGCAAAGATTGGGCACTAATAATGATTAAAAACACTAGAATTGGGTGAAAACCCTAGAATTCGATGAAAATATACTATGAAAACCACAGAAAAGACAAGGGATGATTTAGATCTCATCCAAGAAAAAGGTAATCAGAATCAAATACAAGAATGTAATGGAAAATTAGATTCAGTCGGCTATAAAATCAGATCCATAAGAAGAACTATGGTTTCAAAAGGATCTTACAAGGATTAGGGTTGAGATCTCTATGCTGATCATAAAACCTAAAGAAAAGAATGAGATCATGGAAGAGATGGTTGCAAGAATGCAACATCTTCTTCCCAATCTCAAACAAGAATAAGATTAAAGAAGAATAAATCATGACACCGAAGAGATTACTAACCTTGAATTGGCAGATTGGAGATGAGAGACTTCAAATCGTGCAGAGAATTCTTCAAAATCACCGAAGAGAGTTTCAAATGAGTCTTCCCTCGTTCTCAAAGTGTTTTGGAGGCAGAGGACACTAAGAAACACGAAGTGTGTTTAAATAGAGAGTGAAAAACCCTAAAATTGGATATTCTCAGATTTAACACACAGTTGGTCTAGTGCTTGGTCGACTCGCCCAGTCGACCAATCAATCGACCAATCAGGTCAACAAAGTCCAAACAGGGAATTGGAGGATCAAATGAACACCAAACTTAAAGGGCTTTTACACACACATCAAGTGACGTACCTAGTGTGTAGAAATGCCTTCAAACCAAGTCAGATAGTACTCCAAGTCTTTCAACTAATCTCATCTTCAGTCAGGTGTAGCTTTCTTCCCAGATCTGCACAGACTTCCAAATATGGAACTCCATCATCAATCTCCATGGGTGCTGGGTCAAACACCATGTCTTCTTGTCACATCCTCCCAGCCGGAACCCTATCTAGCATACCCGAGAGTGTGATCCACAGCCCGAAGATCAAGTATCGAGTAATCAACCTCCCTCATAAACAATAACATAATCATGAACAATAATAATAAAAGTGAAGAAGATAAACCATAGTTCCAATAAGGAAAGAATGAATCATATATAAATCAGAATACTAGATATAATCAGAGTGTCAAAACAGATAAGTAAAGTGAGGCAAAATCCCACTCTACAACCAGCGGAAAAGTAGTTCTAAAAGAGAATAAGCTAGACAAAATCTAATCCCAGTAGCAAGTACAATGGGTAACTAAATTGTTCTCCACTTTATAGACAACATCCCTATAAGTATAAATCTCATAAACGGCACAAGGGCGCTTCCACTCAATGGTCGGACTAAGCATCGTACGGAGCATAACCACTAGCGGGATCTTCAGTGTAATTGTTGTAACCGCAATCACCTTCCCAGAGATATGCCTCTTCGCCTTGCGCTTCTTCATAGGGACCGTCATAATATTCAAGCACTGCAGAATAGTCTAACAAACATTGTACAATAAAGGAATGAGTTTCAAAGAAACTCGGTAAGAAGGCGCTTAAATCCATAATAACATAAATAGTAGGATTTCAGAACAAACATAAATGCAATATGGTATGAGACAAGCAATGAATGAATGAATCTAACTCTATGTATGCTGGTCTCTATTGGCAAACATGCTTTAAGTCATAGCACCGTACTTCTTTAGGAAGGTCTCAATCACTCATCATCAATTGGTAATGGGTCCGGCATCCCTCGGGACATTCCATGGCTGGGGGTTAATTCACCACTCTCTCACATCACCATTGGTCTAAGTACCGGCGCATGTCAGGGTAAAGCCTAGCCAAATGCAAGTCTTCTACTTAGTTACATCAAGTCAGATTCAGATACGTCCATTCCTCGTCCCTGACGATCCTTTCCGGTATCCTTCACACTAGAGTCCTCATAGTCCCTGACTACGGACTCATCAACCCTATTGATCATCCACATATGGTAAACGGGAAGCTCTCACGGGTTGGTTACCGGTCTTGAGCGCCCGTGAGCCCAAGTCTAACCATATGCAACCCTACCAATAAATGGCCCCCACAATGTGATTCCTGTCCTCTCACGGGTTGGTTACCGGTCTTGAGCGCCCATGAATCCCCATTGCTACCACGGGTCGTTCGGTCTCAATACCCCTCCAATTAGGGTTTGACATAACAGGACATCCTAGCCAAACACTACTAGACAATCCTAGATATGTCATCCAACAGTTTAGGAAGGTGTCCATAGGGCATCTCCGGAAACATCCCATAATATTCCCGTAGTAGTCCAAGGACAGAAGTGTCAAAAGGACACCTCTCCTTTCCAAACCATACTTAAGCATACACATGCATCAATTCATATCATCACATATATGGTAACTTCATATATGGAAAGAAATCAATAATCACAATCACTTTGTATATAATTGATAAGTAAATCATACATGAGTCAATTCAATATGAATAAGTAATGCTACTGATATCAAGGTAGTACCATAGTAGTATAACATCATAAGAATCTAATTAAAGAAATAACTTAACAAGATTCTAATATAGAAACTAAGATATGCAATTTATGTTGGTAAAGAAGTAACCATCCTTACCTTTTATAACTCGCAAAGGAATCCTAAGAAATCAAGTAAGATCTTGGCAAACTTGAGAAGAAGGTCCTAAACAAGTGTATACAACATATTAGGAAAGATCCCTAACAGAAAAGATACCAAAACATCCAACACAGACCAATTCTGGAGTTGCTATACTCATTGGTCGAGTGGATTGGTCGACTGGTCCAGTCAACCAATGCAGACAGTAGCCTAAAAAACAGAGTTTGAAGATATAAAAATCCGAATTTGGTGGTTCAAAAGGGTACTAATCAAGGGGTAAACTACACCAGTAGTATCCTAACATATAGGGGACCTCAAAACACCAATCCAATCAAGCCATCAAGATCCAAATTAGGAAACAAAAAGTTACCATAATTAGATCAACCATGGATCTTGAAGAATTCAAGATAGAAATCAAAGACAAGAACAATAGGAGGATGGATCATTGCTTCAGGTAAAGGTATCATGAAAAGCATACTTAGATCTTCAAGGAAATAGGCTTGAAAGCATAAATCTAAATAAGGAAACAAAACCTACCATATATGTAACTATCATGATTAATGAAGAAAACATGGTATGGTAGAAGAGAAACAACTAGAGATTGATAGACCATGGATCATGAAAAGAAAACACAGCAATTGACTACTAACATGATCAATATAGAAGATCCAAGGAGATCAGAATTCAAATCAGAAGTTAAACAAAGACTAGATCATGGTTTGATCATGATTCCTTCAAAAGCTTGCAATGATCATGGTTAAGATCATTGTTCTAGCCATTAATCCTTAGGATGATCATGAGAGACAAGTCCAGAGATGTTTGCAACAGAGAATGCAGCATCTCCTCTACTGTCTCAACTCAAAAAGGAAAGAAAAACAGAGATGGAGGAGAAGAAGAGAGTGTAGACATACCTTTGATGCAAAAGGAAGAGTTTTGACGAAGATCCGTCAAGAAAATCACCAAGGATGCAAGGGAGATGACTTGCAGAGGTCTTTGGTTCGTTCCAAAGAGTTTGGAGGCAGCAAATACGAAGTAGACTCGAGATTGGACTTAAATAGAGCAAGCAAGACCTAATTGCCAAAGACAGCACTCATTGGTCGAGTGGATTGGTCAACTGGTCCAGTCGACCAATGCTGACAGCAATTCCAAAACAGGGAATTGAAGACCCAGATCAAATCCAATCCTAAAGGGGTTTTGCACACATAACAAATGACTTACCTAATAGGTAGAAATGCCTTCAAACCATGATAGAGAGCACTCCAAGTCCATCAACTAATCCAATCTTCATCAAGATTCAGTTTCCATAAATAGAACTTCATCATCAACTCTCATGGATTCAAAGCCAGACACCAAGTCCTCCACTGGGATGGCCCAAAGCTGACTTCTTACTTTACTTCTGGTCACTGGACCTACAAATAACAAGGTTTCCGGGTCAAGGTTAGGGCTGGGTTTTACATTCTCCCCCCCTTAAAGAAATTTCGTCCTCGAAATTGAAAGCATACCTGTGCTTCCAAAGAGGTAAGGAAACTTCTCCTTCATGTCTTCTTCCTTCTCCCAAGAAGCTTCTTCAGGGGTATGGTTCTTCCACCGAATCTTCACCAAAGGGATGGTGCGATTCCGCAACTGCTTGTCCTTCCTATCCAAGATTTCGGCCGGTTCTTCATCGTAGGTCAAATCAGCACTAAGTCCTTCAGTGCTTGCTGCAAAATGTGTTCCGGATTCTCTATGTATTTTTCGAGCATCGAAATATGAAACACATTGTGAACACCAAAGAAGAGGCGGAGGTAATGCTAATCGATACGCAACAGGTCCAACCTTTTCCAAAATCTCGAAAGGTCCAATGAAACGAGGGCTAAGCTTTCCCTTAACATTGAATCTCATCACACCCTTCATTGGTGAAACCTTCGAAAGACTTTCTCTCCAACTTGAAATTCCAAATCGGTCCTTCTCTTATCAAGCATAAGATTTCTGTCTTGAATGGGCGAGACTTAATCCTTTCTCTTATCATATCTACCATAGCACCCGAAGCTTCAATCATTTCAAGACCTAAGACTTTTCTTTCACCTGTCTCGATCCAAGACAAAGGTGTCCTACAAGTACCGCCATACAAAGCCTTGAATGGAGCCATGCCTATTGTTGCTTGATAACCGTTGTTAAGGCAAACTCAACCAAAGCTAGGTGTTCATCCCAATTACCACCCATATCCACCACACAAGATCTGAGCATGTCTTCCAATGTCCGAATTGTCCGCTCGTATTGTCCATCGACCGTGGATGATGAGCTGTACTCAAGTTCAATTGGGTTCCCAAGGCCTCTCGCAAACTATTCCAAAACCTTGAGGTGAACCTAGGATCACGATCCGAAACAATACTCAATGGCACACCATGCAGACGAACCACATTATCCACATAAAGCATTGCTAGCTTATCCGAGTATGAGTGATCTTCATAGGAATGAAATGGGCTGATTTGGTCAACCTATCAACAATCACCCACACAAAGTGTCATTGCCTTTACTTGTCCGAGGCAAGCTAGTCACAAAGTCCATGGAGATATCCTCCCACTTCCAACTAGGAATAGGAAGAGGCTGAAGTAATCCAGATGGGGGTTGTCGAACGGCTTTCACACGTTGGCAAGTCTCACACTTGGCAACAAAATCATCAACATCCGCCTTCAGACCAATCCACCAAAAATGTTCCTTCAAGTCCTTGTACATCTTGGTGCTTCCCGGGTGTATAGTAAAGATTGACCGGTGTGCCTCCTTCAATATTTCTTTCTTAACTTCTTCGTTTGCATGTGCACGCACAGTCTTCCTCTAAACAACAAAGCATCATCCATGGATATACCAAAGTCGGGGTCCGACTCAAGATTCGAAGAAATCTTCTCAACCTTGATCAAAAACTCTTGATCGGAACTCTCGCAGAGCAACAATCTTATCTCTAAGACCTAGATCTTGCCGTCATGGCGGAAAGAATAAAATCAGAATTCTCGGGGACAATTTCCAAATCAAAACTCTCAATAGAAGACCACAATGGTAAACTCAAAGCATTCAAATCCAAAGTCTTCTTCTGGTTCTTCCTACTAAGAGCATCAGCAACAACGTTTGCTTTCCCGTGGTGATATCTGAATATCACAATCATAATCGGAGACTAGTTCCAACCATCTCCTTTGCCTCATGTTCAACTCCTTTTGGGTAAAGAAGTATTTCAAACTCTTATGATCCGTGAAAATGGCAATCTTCTCACCGTAAAGATAATGTCTCCAAATCTTCAAAGCAAAGACAACAGCGGCAAGTTCTAGATCGTGAGTGGGGTAATTCCGCTCATAATCCTTCAATTGCCGAGAAGCATAGGCTACGACCTTGCCATGTTGCATCAGTACACAACCCAAACCAATCTTTGACGCATCGGTATAAACTGTCATACCACCGGAACTATCGGGTATAGTCAAAACCGGGGCACTTGTCAATCTATCTTTCAACTCTTGGAAATTCTTCTCACAAAGCGTCGGACCAAACAAACTTTTCTTCTTTCCTGGTCAACTTAGTCATAGGAGCAGCCAACCGAGAAAAGTTCTCAATAAACCTTCGGTAGTAACCCGCCAATCCAAGGAAACTTCTTATTTCCGTTATCGACTTCGGTCGTTCCCAATCAGCCACGACTTGGACCTTTTCGGGATCGACACGAATACCTTCGGCTGAAACTACATGACCAAGGAATACCACTCTATTAAGCCGGAAATCACACTTGCTAAACTTAGCGAACAACTTCTTTTCTCGCAACCTTTGCAAAGTGAAACTTAGATGACTCGCATGCTCTTCTTCGCTCTTCGAATAGATCAAGATGTCATCAATGAAAACAATCACAAACTTATCAAGCACATCATGAAATACTCGGTTCATGAGGTCCATGAACACACCGCAGAGCATTAGTCAATCCGAAGGGCATAACTCTAAACTCGTAGTGACCATACCGCGTTCGGAAAGCTGTCTTGAAGATATCACTAGACTTCACTTTCAATTGGTGATATCCGGACCTTAAGTCAATCTTTGAGAACACAACTGCACCCTTCAACCGATCGAAGAGATCATCAATTTCGGGCAGCGGATATCTATTCTTGATAGTCAACTTATTCAACTCACGGTAGTCGATGCACAAGCGCATACTACCATCTTTCTTCTTGACGAACAAGACCGGAGCTCCCCAAGGTGACACACTAGGCTGTACGAAACCTCTATCAATGAGCTCATTCAACTGATTTTGCAACTCTTTCAACTCAGTAGGAGCCATCCTATACGGAGCTTTAGATACCGGAGCGGCACCAGGGGATGAGATCAATAGAAAATTCGACATCCCCTGTCCGGAGGCACTCCCGATAGATCATCGGGGAAGACATCAACAAAGTCGCAGACAACTCGACTTCATCGACTCTTTTCTCCACTATACCCTTGCCTTCGGATGAAGCATCATCCACTAGGGCATAGACTTGCATCAGTGCAGACATGACACCTTCTTACAAACCCTTCTCTTTTCACCCCGAAATTCAAAGACCGGACTTCCACAAATATGGAACTGAATCTTCCTTGAGGAACAAAGGAACACGGCTTTGTGGGCTGTCAACCAATCAATTCCCAAAATAACATCGAAGTCCTTCATGTCAAGAATTACAAAATTGGCTTCCAAGTTCTTCTCACCAATCAACACGGGACATTTATATAACCCCTTATCTAGTTTCACAACGGGACCAGTAGGTGTACTAATCAATAAACAACTAGACAACTTCTCGGGGATTAGGTTAGTCTTCTTGATGAATGCAGATGACATGAACGAATGAGATGCACCCGTATCAAATAAGACAAATGCGAAATAGAAGCAACTAACAATGTACCTGTAATCACTTCATGGCTTGGATCCGCTCAAAGACTGGAAATACTGAAAACTCTACCGGAGGGAGGAGCAGGAGCACTCTTCACCACTGGGCAGGAGGCTCTGGCGAGCCGCCGGACAGAGCACGAGCAAAATGACCAGCTTGCTTGCGGTAGAAGCAAAACGGGATTGCTTGGATCCAACGGGGGTGGCTGCAATAGAGGGTTTCGAACAAAAGGCCTTGCACTTGCACTTGCACTTGCACTTTTCCGGTGGTCGGTTTCCGCCATACTCTTGTCTAAACGGCCGGGCTGCTGAAAACCCGTGTTCGACCTACACTCTTAGCCCGAAAGGTAGGAGTGGGGTAGGGTGTAGGTCTCACATAACGACGGTCATTACGATCCACCAAACCAGAATTCCTTGATCGCCAAGGCTTTTGTCACACGAGCACTTTCCTTCTCTATTTCTTCCAACTTCTTCGAGTTCGCACCACTTGAGCATAGCTCACTATAGGCTGGACCGTGAGGTAAGCTTTAATGGCGGGCACAGTCCTTTGAAGAACTTCTTTGCTTTCGCGAGGTCATCCTTCGGAGAATGCGGAGCAAAGAAATGAAGCTCCTCGAACTTCGTTGGTACTCCAACACAGACGAGTTCCTTGAGTCAGAATCATGAACTCGGCTTCCTTCGCATCCTTCACCGCCTCGGGAAAGTAGTTCATACAAAAAGCCTCTTTGAATAACTCCCAAGTTACAACTCCCGCATGCAAACCTTCCAAAACAGGACGAGTGGAGATCCACCATGCATCGGCTTCTTGTTGCAACTTCGTTCAAGCAAACAGAATCTTCGAGCTTCCGAGCATTGCAGATGCTCGGAAAGCCTTCTCCAACTCACGAAGCCACTTGTTAGGAAACAAGGGGTCCTTGGTAACTCCGGTGAAAGTGGGTACTTGCATCTTCGGAAAACTCTCCATCAAAGGAGTATGAGGAGTTCCAGCTAAACCTCCCGCATTCGAATCTGCGGCATGAGGATTCACATTAGCACCAGCCCGGGTCTCATTATGCGAGTCATGAAACCCACCAACATCTAGTTGAATTGAGCCGCTTGTCTGCGCATCATATTGCCCATAATATTGGCAATATCTCTGAAACTTCCAACATTCGGGGCACCAGGTATCTCATGAGTACCCTGATCAACATTTGGTATCTCACCACCTCCATGAGGTACTTCACCACCTCCCTGAGGTATTTCACCACCTCCATGACCACTGGATTCACCACGCCCACTTCTCAGAGTAACCATTCTGCAAAACCGAGAACATCAAAATACCGAATTTCGAAGATTCAACATAAACCACAAGTCCAAATGATTTGAAAACTTAAATCATGCTCAAATATATCCATATAGTCATCAAACAATAATCCATAAGGCAAAAATCACATTTTCCAAAAATTCAACAGCAATTGAGGTCTCTGTGACCATTGGTCGAGTGATTGGTCGACCAATGCCATGAGTGACCAATGCGAAAATTCGCATTATAAGCCTCATTTTCACATTCCAACCTCATTCTAACTTCTTCCAAAGGTGAGAGAGCTCTAGGGAAAGTCTCCAAGAGTTCTCACAAGTGTTCTTGAGGTGATTTAGTGCTTCAACAACAACACCACAACACACCATCTTCACAACCAAGGTAAATCTCTTATTCTTTCTTCCATTTTCATCTTCTCATGCTTGCATTTCAATAAAACCATGCTTTACTTGTATCCAATGCTAGAAATCATGCTTAGGAATGCTTAGAAACATATTCCCTAGGTTTTAAACACAATGCCATGCATAGACAACAAGTTTTAACATAATGGTGTTCATCTCGCAAAGTTTTCATACCGAAATCGATATCTTTAGAAAAATTCCGTTTTCTCTCAAACCGCTTGAAATTTTCGCACGAGATCAAATGCTACATGCTCAAGATGACATTAAAGATAGGTCCATACAATTTGATTTAACCAATTTCAACTTTTCAAAAATCCAATTTTGACCTAAATTGCAAAATCCCCAAATTTCCTTCTTGCTGAATTTTTTTCGCTTTAATACAAGTTTTCAATCGATTTTCATCAAACAAACCTCATAGACATGAAATTCCAAGTATTGCGCACATGCTAGTATGTTCAAATCAAATTTCCCCCAAATTTGAAAATTTCCAAAAATTACGAAAATACCCTTTTGGCTCAAATCTTAAGATAGCACTAATCGGAATTGTCTCTTGTCTCTTTCACGGATACCCACTATGCGAGAGGGGAGGGCGAGGACGAGGTAGAGGTCATGGTCGCATTGTAGGTGCTCTTAGGGGCAGAGGTCGGGTTCCTTCGAGCCTAGACGGGAGGTTAGGGAGACCAGACATGTTTGACACACCTCGGGCCGAGTTCCTGTACGAGGCCTACTTCGGTGCCATCGCAATATCGAGATGGGACGTCTACTTCACTTACGCCAGCTCAGAGCCTTTAGGATTCGGCAGAGATTCGACACATTGCAGTGGACTCATCTCTTCACCGAGGATCTGCCGGTATACCCGGAGCTAGTGAGGTTGTTCTTCAACAACCTTACTTACACGAGAGGAGGCTCGAGGCCAAGGACATCCACTTAGACTTGTCCTCGGGAGCGGGGGTCTTCCGGACTCGGATTCGCTTCTCTACCCGGACACCGGCTGAGATCTTGCGGGTTCCTTACTATCCACAAGCGGTGTGTGTGGATACCCGCAGGAGCAGATCCGGACAGCCATCCGATGCCGTATGAGCTACGCGAGATATGCTCTACGCTATGGGATAGCCGTCGATGCTTCACTCCGTGGACCAGCGGACGGATGACGGATTCTGCACGGATTATCGGTCGCATAGTCGGCCGAAACATCATGCCGAAAGCCGGACATCACCATCGGGTCACGGTGATGGAGGCATTAGTCATCTACCGCATCTACATGGGCTTCGAGATCGATCTCTCCTACATCATTCAGCAGGTCATGCTTTGGACTTAGTTCTGCGGCCTAGCATGCGGAACCTTTACTATGGGAGGCTACCGACTCGATCTTCGGGCATTTCGGGGTGAGTTTCGAGGATACACCGGTGGACACCGGTTCACGGGGATACTCTATTGGGACTCGGACCATTCGTCGGATGAGACTACAGCGGTCGAGAGAGATCTCCTGGTCCGGAGGGTGAGGATGATGATGATTCGGAGGATGAGGATCGGGGGTCGGAGGATGGAGGAGAGGATATCGGTCCCGATAGTGATGATCAGGCCGGAGATGATGCAGATATGCACGAAGCCGAGCCTATGCATCACGAGTTTCCTTCATCACACTTCGAGGCGGGTGGCCCTTCACATGCGGTTCCGGAGACTTCGGATCTTGGAGCACGAGATGAGATCGATGACTTCCATGCTAGAGAGAATGGAGGTCGGACAGAGCAGATGTACGAGAGGATGGAGTCACGACGGGATAGGATAGAGTATTAGGTGACTCAGCTAGCGGAGGAGTTCGGAGCATACGAGAGATCGAGAAGATCACCTAGATAGACCGTACCTTAGGATTTCCATTTATGCATTTTAGATGTAATCGTTGTAAAAACTTTTGAAATTAATGAAGTTCATTTTGTTTCCCATTAATTATTGTATATTATGCACCTTCCTTTTCCTTGCATTAGTGACATTTGTTCAAGTATAATTATGGTATGTTATTCGGAAATGTTCTGTTATGCCTCAAAGGTCAAGTTTCTAATTCAGTGTTCTATTATTCACTTCTAAGAGTAGAAGAGTCATTTCAGATCAATGACTCAGAATGTTCAATTATTGTCTTTTGTAGTTAGGATCTCCTCGAACCTGAGGCTCTGATACCAATCTATCACGCCCTCCCAACCGGTACCCTATCTGGCATACCCGAGAGTGTGATCCACAGCCCGAAGATCAGGTATCGAGTGATCAACCTCCCACATAAACAATAACATAATCATGAACAATCATAATAAAAGTGCGGAAGATAAACTATAGATCCAATAAAGAAAGAATGAATCATAAATGAATCAGAATAATAGATATAATCAGAGTGTCAAACAGATAAGTAAAGTGAAGCAAAAATCCCACTTTACAACCAGCGGAAAAGTAGCTCTAAAGAGAAATAACTAAATAAAATCTAATCCCAGTAGCTAGTACATTGGGTAACTAGATTGTTCTCCACTTTATAGACAACATCCTTATAAGTGTAAATCTCATAAATGGCACAAGGACGCTTCCACTCAATGGTCGGACTAAGCATCGTACGGAGCATAACCACTCGCGGGATCTTCAGAGTAATTGTGGTAACCGCAATCACCTTCCTGGAAATATGCTTCTTCGCCTTGCGCTTCTTCATAGGGACCGTCATAGTACTCAAGACTGCAGGATAGTCTAACAAACATTGTACAATAAAGGAATGAGTTTCAAAGAAACTCGATAAAGCGATTAAAATCCATAATAACATAAATGGCAGGATTCCAGAACAAACATAAATGCAATATGATATGAGACAAGCAATGAATGAATGACTCTAACTCTATGTATGCTGGTCTCTATTGGCAGACACGCTTTAAGTCATAGCACCGTACTTCTTTAGGAAGGTCCGCTCACATCCTCAACCATTTAAGATATCTTGGATTCTCTCACGGATCATTTCACCGGTCTTGAGCAGCCGATTGGTAATGGGTCCTTCATCCCTCAGGACAAACCATGGCAGGGGGTTAAGTCAACACACTCTCTCACAACCATTTGGTATAAGTACTGGCGCATGTCAGGGTAAAACCTAGCCAAATGCAAGTCTTCTACTTAGTTACATCAAGTCAGATCCAGATACTTCCATTCCTCGTCCCTGACGATCCTTTCCGGTATCCTTCACACTAGAGTCCTCATAGTCCCTGACTACGGACTCATCAACCCTATTGGTTATCCACATATGGTAAACGGGAAGCTCTCACGTCCTCTCACGGGTTGGTTACCGGTCTTAAGCGCCCGTGAGCCCAAGTCTATCCATATGCAACCCTACCAATAAATGGCCCCCACAATGTGATTCCTGTCCTCTCACGGGTTGGTTACCGGTCTTGAGCGCCCATGAATCCCCATTGCTACCACGGGTCGTTCGGTCTCAATACCCCTCCGATTAGGGTCGACATAACAGGACATCCTAGCCAAACACTACTAGACAATCCTAGATATGTCATCCAACAGTTTAGGAAGGTGTCCAGAGGGCATCTCCGGAAACATCCCATAATATTCCCGTAGTAGTCCAAGAACAAAAGTGTCAAAAGGACACCTCTCCTTTCCAAACCATACTTAAGCATACACATGCATCAATTCATATCATCACATATATGGTAACTTCATATATGGAAAGAAATCAATAATTACAATCACTTGTATAGCATTGGTAAGTAAATCATACATGAATCAATTTAATATGAATAAGTAATGCTACTGTAATCAAAGTTATGCAACAGTAGTATATCATTGTAAGAATCTAATTTAGGAATCATATCTATGATATTCACATATAGAAACTAGATTCATGCTATCTATGTAATTAAGGAAATAACCATCCTTACCTTTTATAACTCGCAAAGAAATCCTAAGAAATCAAGTAAGATCTTGGCAAACTTGAGAAGAAGGTCCTAAACAAGTATATACAACATATTAGGAAAGATCCCTATCAGAAAAGATACCAAAACATCCAACACAGACCAAATCTGGAGTTGCTGTACTCATTCGTCGAGTGGATTGGTCGACTGGTCCAGTCGACCAATCAGTCGACCAATGCAGACAGTAGCCTAAAAAAACAGAGTTTTAAGATATGAAATCCGAATTTGGTGGTTCAAAAGGGTACTAATCAAGGGGTAAACTATATCAGTAGTATTCTAACATATAGGGGACTTCAAAACACCAATCAAATCAAGACATCAAGATCCAAATTAGGAAACAAAAAGTTACCATAATTAGATCAACCATGGATCTTGATGAATTCGAAATAGAAAACAAAGGCAAGAACAAAAGGAGGATGGATCTTTGCTTCAGGTAATGGTATCATGAAACATACTTAGATCTTCAAGGAACAAGGCTTAGAAGCATAAATCTAAATAAGGAAATAAAACCTACCATATATGTAACTACCATGCTTCATGAAGAACACATAGTATGGTAGAAGAGAACAACTAGAAATTGATAGATTATGGATCATGGAAGGAAAACATAGTAATTAACTACTAACATGATCAATCATAGAAGATCCAAAGAGATCAGAATTCAAATTAGAAGTTTAACAAGATTAGATCATGGTTTGATCATGATTCCTTCAAAAGCTTGCAATGATCATGGTTAAGATCATTGTTCTAGCCTCAAATCCTTAGGATGATCATGAGAACATGTTCAGAGATGTTTGCAACAGAGAATGCAGCATCTCTTCTACTGTCTCAACTCAAAAAGGAAAGAAAAACAAAGATGGAGGAGAAGAAGAGAGAGTAGACATACATTTTGATGCAAAAAGAAGAGTTTCGACGAAGATCCGTCAAGAAAACACCAAGGATGCAAGGGAGATGACTTGCAGAGGTCTTTGGTTCGTTCCAAAGAGTTTGGAGGCAGCAAATACGAAGTGGACTCGAGATTGGACTTAAATAGAGCAAGAACAACCTAATTGCCAAAGACAACACTCATTGGTCGAGTGGATTGGTCGACTGGCCCAGTCGACCAATCAGTCGACCAATGCTGACAGCAAGACCAAAACAGGGAATTGAAGGCCCAGATCAAATCCAAACCTAAAGGGGTTTTGCACACAAGTCAAGTGACTTACCTAGTAGGTAAAAATGCCTTCAAACCAAGATAGAGAGCACTCCAAGTCCATCAACTAATCAGATCTTCATCAGGATTCAGTTTCCATAAATAGAACTTCATCATCAACTTTCATGGATTCAAAGCCAGACACCAAGTCCTCTACTGGGATGGCCCAAAGCTGACTTCTTACTTTACTTCGGGTCACTGGACCTACAAATAACAAGGTTTCCGGGTCAAGGTTAGGGCTGGGTTTTACACCTTGGGCCCAGTCTGGGAGATCCATACCAACTTTCCCGAAGACCTCTGGGTGGCATACCTCAAGAAAAGGAGCAGTGTCGAAGTCAGGGATCGTTCCAAGGATCTGCTCCCAAACGTCGTTCTGCCCCATGCGATAAGCCTGAATATTGTAGAAACCTAGCAATTCGGAGAAAGGTACGCTGTCCAGGTATTTCCGGATACACTCCTTCCGAAGGTTTGGCTTTATATGCTCAGGCTTGCTAGGGATTGCCAACTTCAGATGTTCTTCGAGATCCCTACTCTTAATTTCAAGGCTGTCACCAAACAACGTGGCAGCTGCCTTTTGCTTCCTGGCCTCGCGCTCGGCAGCAGAGACACGAATTCTTGAAGCTTCAAGGGCTTCCTTGAGGGAGGTCACTTCTTCCTCATGCTTTTTCTGCAGCTCTACAGTAGCTACAGTCAGCTGGTCTATTTCAGAATTGGCCTTGGCCAATTTCTCTTCACAAGTTTGCAGCAAGGAGCTGGTGCGACCATCACGGCTCAATGCTTCCATGTGTTGATAAAAGCTCAACACAGCATTCCTGGGAAGACGGAAGATATTAGAAGAAGTCATAAGAAATTATGAAAACATAAGTAAGCAAGAAGACCGTTACCTTGTAGATTGACTAACAAGGGAGGTGTCATCCAGGGCTTCAAACTCCGGCGATCGAAGGAGCAAGACCGAGAGAGCTCCACTCTGCAGCTTTCTCGGGATCCCGAGTGACCCCTGTCGGTCATCTTCGGGGTCCACCGGGGGAGGAAGACTTCCTCACCATCCGTCGAAGCTTTGGATTTTTTGTTGGAGGGAGCATCAATTATGTCATGCCTCCTCTTGGTTCGGACGGAGGAGGAAACGGTGGCCCTCTCCACCATTGGTTTCTTCCCTTTACCCGAAACATCAGCTACATGCCTGATATTTCCGATACCCCTGTAAGAGGGGTCAGGAGAGGGAAGAGAAGCCTCTTGATTTGCAGTCAAGACCCTGGGCGATCGTTGTTCGGCTGTCACAACGGCTCTAGCGGCCTTCACCCGCAGGCTTTGTGGGTTCGTTCGGGGAGGCACCGCAAAGAAGAAGGACAAGAATCGGAATTCAAGACATATCACTTCAGTCAAATCAAAGGATGATGGTTAGAAGCTCACAATGAGCCAAGCCCCAAGATCTTGAAGGATGGAGTTATACTCCATTTCATATCCATGTATCTCTTGATACCACGGAATGGATTTGATCTTCAAGATGGCCGCCTCGTCTTCTTTGGATAAGGGAAGGCCCCGGTTACTTTCGGACGAAGAAGTAAACCTCCTCCAGGTGGTCGGGAAGTTAAGATCTGATGGAGGCGCTCGACAGAAAAAATATCGTTCGCGCCATCTTTTGTGGTTAGAAGGGCAAGTTCCTTTGGCGAGGATGTTGCCCCTCCAATCAAGTTCAGCCCTATTGCGTTTGGAAAGAAAGACCCATCCAGGAGGATGGGAGATAGAAAGAACATGAAAATGTACAAAAAGAGAAAGAGATGGCGTGATGCCAAGCTCAAAACACAAACCCAAGAAGCCGACGATGAGACGCCAGCTATTGGGGAGGAGCATTCCGGGACAAATGTTCCAGTAATTCAAAACTGCGGAAAATAAAGGATTAAAAAAGGGAAAGCGAACCCCGCTTTCCAATGTATCTATGTACAGAGAAAATTCACCCGAAAGGGATGAATCAACCCTCTCATCAGGGTGGGGAGCCCTAACCTGATATGAGGAAGGAAGGTCAAAATCTTGAACAGCGGAAAGAAGAGTTTCTCCATTATAAATGGAGGGAACAGAGCCAGGCCCACCATTGGACCCGGAGGTTTGAGGTTGCCTAGAGGAATCAACGATCTTGGAAGATCCAGACTAGACAAGGACAGGAGAAGTTTCGGTTTTTCTTTCAAAACCTTTTTGGGAAACTTCAGCGAACTCCTGCCAGAGGACGGTTAGGGTTTTGTTATCTCACTATCCGACTGTTCGGGAGCAGGAGAAGCAAAAGCATCACTGCTATCACCAACATGGGGTACTAAAGAAGCCCTATCGTCCGCCATTACTCGTTTCAGGAAACTATACAAAAAGAAAAGATGAGTAAACTTACTGATTCAGTGAGACGGAAGCTTGAGAGCAGGAAGGCGCGAAGCAGACGACAAAGGTTCAAATTCCAGACAGGAAGAATGAAACCTACGAAGACAACGAACCGCTTTTAAAACTCCCGCACGAGTG
The DNA here is from genome assembly GCF_041222555.1 of Hakea prostrata. Taxonomy (NCBI): domain Eukaryota; kingdom Viridiplantae; phylum Streptophyta; class Magnoliopsida; order Proteales; family Proteaceae; genus Hakea; species Hakea prostrata. The sequence goes on from NW_028291209.1 coordinate 151,980, forward strand.
TTCGGGAATCTGAACGATCGAGATTGATTCAAAATCAACGGTCAAGATTGAAAGACGTTTTGAAAGTTTGAACTCACGAATCCGAAATAGGCATTCGGAAACCGTCGCTTGGATGACGTGAGCCACGACAGATCAACTGCAACGGAGACATGTGGCCTTACACTCACAACGCTCGAGGAAAAGTGACCACCGCATTAAATGTGATATGACATTTAATGAAGCACGCAGAGATCATCACCTGACGGCGAACCCAGTTAAAAACCAAGCCCTCGGGATCGACCGAACGCTTGGTCTGGGGGGCTCGTGATATGGAGAGTTTATGATCAGACCGGGTTCATACCTGGTCCGACCCTCGACCCCGGTCGAGACGGAGAAAACCGAATCGCTCCCGAGCGAACCGGATCCAGAGGATGGCTTGCTGAAGAAGAAAGATTACTCGGCTGCAAGCGTGCCCTAATCTTACTTATGGATTAGGGTAATCACCCTGATGACAGCAGACTCAAACTGACGGCTGCGGATAATCGTCATCAAAGGGATAACTATCGCATAACCTAACGGTTATCTCAGGAGTCCTCTACTAGCCCAAACTAGTAGAAGTCTATCGTTCAACGGATCTTACTAATGAGATCCAACGACTACCCGAAGAAGGCTCGAGTGCATCCAACGAAGGAGATTCGAAGGTACACTCTATATAAACCTCACTACCATACAAGGTGAGGGACGGATCAATCGATCAAGGAGAATACTATCTGAGACTCAGGTTCAGATCCATACTGATAGACCTAAACTATCAGCGTCCTGCTATCTAGATCACCTTTCCTGTTTCTTCATTCATTAGCTCTGTGCTTCTAGCAGAGCCATTTGTGATTAAGTTCATCAACTGACTTAGCCTTCGGAGGTGGACTCCCGACCCCAGCGGTCGGGCCACATCTGACGCTTTCGTTTTGCAGGACATCACGTGGAGATCCAAGGGCTGAGCAGATTTTGGACGCATCACTAAGGTACTAGTTACGGTCCTCAGTTTGAACTCTTCTTCAATACCTATATGATTGATCACCGAATGTCATCAATGGCATATCCTCAAAGTAACGGTCAAGTAGAAGTTACAAACCGAACATTATTAGACGGAATCAAGAAAAGGCTAGAGACCAACAAAGCTTTGTGGACTGAAGAACTCCAAAATGTCCTATGGGCATACCGAACAATAGTCTGAACTCCCACTAGTGAATCTCCATTCAAGGCTAACTTATGGTTAGAAGCATTAGCACCAGTCAAGGTAACGAAGGGAGCCATTCGGGATCGAGAATTTGAAGAACAGGCAAACAAAAAAGGTATGTTAGACAATCTTGAGTTATTAGATGAAGTTCGTGCGCAAGCAATAGCACGAACTCAACAATATCATCGAAGGATAGCCTCTCATTACAACGCTCAAGTCAAATACCGGCAGTTTCATTTAGGGGACTTGGTTCTGAGGAACACTCTTGCTTTAGACCCACGTCATCAGAGAAAACTAGACCCCACACGGGAAGGACCTCATATGGTCATTAAACAAGTAGGTTCGGGAGCTTACAAGCTAAAGGATCTGGAGACCGACAGTGCATTGGACCGATCATGGAACACAAAGCATATGAAGAAATATTTTTCTTGAAGTCAAGACAAAATTCCTTTTTTATTATTTATTTTTTTTTATTTTATCAATTTTAATGTATTTGGATCTATAATAACTTAATGCAAAATACTGGTTTTTTCATCCAAATCTTTTGATTGGGGGCATATATAGTAGAATACATTTAGAATCAAAAGGCTTCGGGTAACACCGAATAGACCTTCAATCATTAAGGCATCGGGTAAATGCCTTCGAGTAATACCGTATGAGACCTTCAAACATCCCGAAATATTCCCCGGAACTTTCGGGTAAAGGCATCGGGTAGCACTGAATGGGTCCTTCGAAAGCCAAAAAAATCTTTAAGGAAATTTTTCTGGTCAAAGGCATCGAGTAAGACCGAATGAGACCTTCAAAAATCACGAAAGTCCTAAAAAAAATTTGGGGATCGGGTATATCGGATGTACACCAAATATAACTTTTGAATCCTTAGAAAGATTTTTTTTAGAAACTATCGTGAATCTGATGTTTCGAACAAACTGAACACTACTTACAAAAGCTTAGCGAGCGAATCAGAAACGATTCTATTCAACCAAGCTAAATTCCCGAAAGATAAAAGAATGTGTTATAATCAAACAATGGTTAAACACAAAAGGTCTTTTATTCATACAAAGGCTAGTAGAAGCTAACTATACAACGTTCGGGATATACAAAGTGTTACAAAATCTTTGAAAGGAACATTTCAAATCGCAAAACTATGTTCGGGAGATTATACAATATCTTGGACAAGGAACATTTCTACGAAGAAAACAAGAACTCCACCAACAACTGGGAAGAGCAGCCCGAACCCACCATCCAACTTTTCCAAGATCCTTACCCTTTGACTGATGAAGAAACTTCATCTTTAGTCGCTGAGATAAGAAGGAAAAGAAAATCTGGCAAAGAAGTTTCAGGCTCAATCCTCTCCTATTCTTTGGATCGTTGTGGAAGAAGGATTGACACCTTCGGGATTGACATTTGGAGTGTCAACTTCTTCCTTGTTTTTTGTAATCTCCTCTGTTATTGGAGTTGCAAAAGGTGAGTCATCAAAATACAGCTTGATGTCCAGATTAGGAGTCGGCAGATCTTCTACATCTTCGGCCCATTCGGGAGAAGGAAGCCCCAACTTCATGAAGACTTCGGGATGGTAGAGAAATTGATGAGGAGTCGTGTCAAAATTTGGATTTCTCCTGAAGATATTCGAACACCTCATTCTGGCCATCCCGATAAGCATGATCATTCAAAATATCCAACAAGTTATGAAAAGGCTTACTACCTAAGTACTTACGGATGCAAACCTTCCGGGTTTCAGCAGAGATGCAATCACGATCGGTTTGCTTCCGTAGCTCTTCCACCTTGGCTTCGGAATTATTCAGTTCCCCCGAGAGATTAATTACCCTTCGCTCAAAACCACGGATTTGACCATGGGCAACATCTAGAGCTTCAGAAAGATTTAAAATCTCAATATTTCTTACCTTTACCTCATCCCAAAACCCATCCCGAAGGCATGCAATCTCCCGATCCTTGGACAAAGATTCAGCCCAAAGCCTGGAGAGTTCATAATGCATCTTTCCAATCCGATAAGATGCCTCCGTCTGTTTGTGGAAGTTATCCACGGTACTCCTGCAACAAGCAAATGATCTGCAAGATTCAGAAAAATATACAAAAAGCGAAGAATAATCTCAAAGAAGAGACTCACATCATCAATGATTTTACAAAAACATCATCAGGAACAATGTCGAAAGCCTTGCTTTCGGCCGGTGTTTGGGCAAAGAGTGCACCACTCCAATGTCCATCCAAAGCTTCCGGTAACACGGTCAGAATGCCACAGTTTCCAGGGAGGCCTGTAAATCTCCTCCGTTGAAAGTGGGGGAGGTTTTGGAACTGAAGAAGTCGCTTCGCCTTCTTCTCCAAACTTTACCCGTGGAATGCGCTTCATGGACACTACAGCAGAAACGCCGGAGGAATCCATTAACCATCAAGATGAAGTTTTGCAGTGTGGTTTCTAGTTCAAGAAAACGTCAGAGCTTTGCACAACCAAAATGAAAACGCAAGAAAAAAAAGGGAACGCCAAAGCGTTTAAATAGACGCTGAAACAAGATGATGACGTTTCAAGTTTCGGAAATCCAGCGTCTCAAGTTTTTTGGAAATCCAACAACAGCAATATAACGGTGGTTCAAGCTTTTAAATCAGTGGTTGAGAACCAGTGACGATTGGAATACACCAAATAATGAAGGACATTAAGCAACTTTTCAAATTTGGAAAAAAAAAAAAAAAGAGTTGGTTCGAACTCAGCGCATCTATCCACATGGCAAAGAAGCTGCCAGTTATGAAGACGGCAAACTTGAGTATGCAACCGTCAATCAGAGCATTTAATATCTGAGTGATGTTTGCATTTCCCAATGAGATAAATTCCAAGAAAAATTTAAGGGTCGTCCGCGTTAACCACTAGATGATCGAACGGACAAAACTCTCCAAAACAAGCAGAATCGTTCAACTACCAAAACTTCAACCATTTTGAATAAGGGGCAGTTGAAGAACAAGATAGCACAATGATAAATCCAAAAGACTTTCAGTTTACATTCGTATTAATGCAAGTATGTTCGATTAAACGAAAGTGCCAGAAAACAATGGAACATGCAAAGGTGTGATCGACAAAACTACAGCAAGCAATAAGCCAAGAAAGATTTCATCTAAAAATTTAAGACCCGAAAGGGAGGGTAAATATATATATATATATATATATATATATATATATATATATATATATATATATATATATATATATATATATATATATATATATATATATATATTTGATAGGAATCTAAAAATTGGCGGAAGAGTGCGGAACTTCATCATCGGCGGCTTCGGGAGTCTGTTCTTCAATATTTTCTGGGGGGAACTTGAGCATTATCTACCACGACCTCCCCTTCAGCAGGCACTTGAGGCTCATCGTCCAAAAACTGCTCAATTTCGAAAGTGGTAGGATCGGCCGGAGGAGGATTGTTCTTCACTACAACCCAATCAGGGGTAGGTTGATGAAGATCCTCAAAAATCTTCTCATAAACCAGGTCCTTATACTCTCTAATTGGGAAGGCAAGGTCAACTGTCAGGATACTCTTCCATACTTCATTAACGCCTTCCCGAAAGGCAACCACATTCTACCAACTGAGCAATTTTCTAAACAGAATGCTATTCAAATACTTCTGGACATAGGCCTTCCGAATCTTAGGCTGCAGATCTTCGGGATCCTGCAGAAGAGTAACAGATTCAAGCCTCTTTTCTAACTCTTCTTTCTCCCGAGAGAGATTATCAATTTTGGCCTCAGAAATCGAGGCTTTGCCTTAGATCTTCCAACTAAGACTTGGCGATGATAAGTTTCCCTGCTGTAAGATGGAGACGCTCTATCTCCTCTTCCATCTGGGAAATCTCTTAGATTTTCTCCCTTCGGAACGGCGGCGGACGAAGCTTTCCTTCCGGAAGGGGCACCTTTGGGAGCATCTCCTCTCGGCTTACGAGGGACTCTCTCCTCAGCAGCAGCAAACCCTTGTTGGGTCAATGACTTAACGACACGGCGATCGAACCTAGGAGGCACTGCATAACAACGAAAGACCAGTCACTACAAAGGTCGTAAATATGCATACAAAGAAAAAGAGCATAAGGTTTTTGAGCGCTCACCATGGTTCAAACCCCAGTAGCAAAGGACTGATTTGTACTCCATGGCATGACCATGGATTTCAGAATGCCAGGGAATGGCTTTGATGGCCCAAATCGCCTCAATATCGCTATCGGAAGGGATCACCAAACGGTTGATTTTGGTATAGGAATCCCTAAGGTTCCATTTCATCGGAAATCCAGGAGTAGAATCGGGAACCTTACAGAAGACAAATTTTTCTCGCCACCCCTTATTATTGGAGGGACAGGTACCCTCTGCAAGGATTCCCCCTTCCCATTTCAAATCAACCTTCGAGTGCTTGGAAAAGAACACCCATCCTGAGGGGTTCGACTTGTTTAAAACATGAAAATGGCGAAAAACGCCCAAGGAAGGGGTCAGCCTGAGATCATGGCAGCGCCCTAGATAACCAATGATGAGTCTCCAGCTATTAGGGAGAAGCATCCCTGGATAGATACCCAAATGGGTAAGAATTTCAGCAATAACATGGGAGTAAAACAGGATCCGAACCACACTCTTGAAAGAATCATCATAGAGAGAAAATTCTCCTGGAGGGTTAGAGTAAAACCTCTCATTATCATTCGGGACACGAAGAAAACAAGAAACAAGAATCGAATAATCAAAGTAAAGTTTGGTAACGTCTGCTAGATGAACTAAAGACTTATAATCTGAGGGACCAGTAGAAGGATGCTTGGACAACCAAGAATTCCCAGTCGTAGGCTTCCTAGTAGCATTCCTCCTCTTCGAGAAAGTCCCTCGAGTTAATGGGGCATTACCAGGAGGATCTCTAGGGGCAACAGGGATAGATTGAGTCCAGTTATCGGTCACTCTATGGCCCCGATCACCAGAAAGCTCAGAAGAAACTGTGGGAGATCTTTGTTCAGCAGAATCTCTTCTAGAAACCATATGAGAGACAGAATCATTGCTTGAAGTTTTACCACTACCTATATTAAAGAAAAAAATACGAAACAAGGAGAAGTTGGAGCCAAAAAGGAAAAGCAAAAGTAAGAAGAAGAAAAACTTACTTGTGATCCCAAGAAAGAGAGGTAAAGCTTGGATTACAGTTTGAAATTTGCAAGACGCAAGGTGAAAGCTCTGCTAAGGAAACGCGAGGAAGTGAAAATATGAAATGAGGAAGAAAGAATCTTTTATAGATTCAAAATACAAACGAATAGACGAGGATGAATTCTATTGGCGGACAATATTGCAAACCATCGACGGCTTGTAACCCTTGATGATTCAAAAACCCTCGTCATGATGATCAAAATTCGAGACACGACGGTTTGGACAACAAGATGTAATATGCACACTTCTTCAATCGACACGTGGCCCATAACGCACAAGCAATGAGGCGTCGGAACGTTTCGACGGCACCTCACTGGAAAAGATGTCAGAGGCATTAAATGCAAAGATATTTTGGCTGAAAGAGACGTCCCGTACTTACTCACTGTAAAATCCAGCCTTATCCTAACCCTGACCTGGCCCGGATTTTGTATTGTTGTAGGTCCGAAGACCCGGAGTGGAGGTAGAAGAGACTTGTGGACCCTCATAGTTGAAGATTTGGTGTTTGATCCAGAGCCTATGGACATTGACAGTGTTGCCCCTTACTTGAGCATATTGTCAGTGTTTAGTGAAAATCTGCGCATCCAAGAAGATTGAATTAGTTGAAGCACTTATTGAACTCATGTGCTCAATCCGAAGGTATTTCTTGAAACTAGACTTGTTGATTGACTTGTAGGAGAAAACCCAACTCAATTCGGATCAATTTGGCCTTCCAAATCCATGCTCTAAGTTTGTTGTCAACCTTGGTAGACTGCTTGGTTGAGTGACCAGTCGACCAGCAGTTATTAAATTCGAAAAATCATAAGTCTTAACCATTTTGACCCTACCTTTTTGGAACTCGTGAATGAAGGTCTACCCTAATCATTGGCACTCCAGAGAATGAGGAGTGACATTCCCTAGGCCATCTCTTGGTGTTTGTGAAAATTATTGGTTCCAATCATTGGCTTTCAATCTCAATCATCACTTCAAGGTATGGTTTCTCTTATTCTCCTTCTAATATACTCAATCCCCTATTAAATTCTACTCTTGGGACCATAGCTGAAGTGCTGCAACCTTGCAAACACTTAGCCATGAGCTTCCCCTTTCATTTCCATCAATCTCACATCATTCTTGCTATGATTATGATTACTTACATTACATTTCCATGATTTCTTTCATTTCAACCTATTCTTCAATTCAAACTAATGTGTAAATGTATACTAGGTTTGAATTACTATTGATTCATGATTCTAATTTAGTTCTTATCGTCCCCTTAATTGATTCCCCATCAATTCTTGCTATTGCAATTAATTCCAATTCAATTCTTGATGTGTAGCATATAGAACATAGGGTTTCGATTTGGGTATTCATAATTGGACCATTGGATCGTGATGAAACTTAGTGGGTAGTGTCCTCATATTGCCATGATAATCCCCTCCAAGTTTCATATCGATCGGAGCACCGAAAGATCAGTTCTGGGCCAAATCTCCAAGTCTGCCCGTTATTGTTTGCTCTGGTCGACTGACAATCGACCAGCCAGTCGACCAAGATAGGATAGCAACTCTGTCCTTGGCCGATTTGCTTCGTTTGACCTCCGATTCGATTGTTTTCTTCTTTAATGTTGCTTATATGTTGTCTACGGTACAAACACTGACTTTTGGGCTATTCTTGGTGATTCTTGGTATTTCCGACTCGATCAAGGTAAGGATGGTTGTTACCCCAAGTACGCTGATTAGGAGAATCTACTTCTACTTTGGAAACTTAGTAGATATACTTCACTAGTGTATTCCTTAGCCATGTATGACTGTTGTATGCACTTTATATCAGTAATGTTATGTTACATGTCATTCGGAATATCATGCTTAATTATTCTTTATGATTACAATTATTCTTTATGATTACATATATGATTGATCATGTGTATACTATGCCTTTGTTTATATGATGAATTATTGATCATGTATGTTATGATGAGATTGAGCTTGTGAATGACTAAATATGACTTGGGATTTGGAAGTGTCCTACCGACACTTCTATCTTTGGACATCGGAGGGAATAGTATGGGATGTTCTCCGAAGGTGTCCACCGACGCTTTCCCGGATCATTAGATGACATACATAGGATTGTCTAGATGTATGGCTAGGACTATCCTTTTTGTATCAGACCCGAATCGGAAGGGAATTGAGACCGAACAACCCGTGTTAATAGTGTGATTTGATGGGCACTCAAGTCCGGTAACCACCCCGTGAGAGGACATAGATCATGCTATGGATACCCGTTAGGGGCCATTTATTGGTAGGGTTGCAAATAGCTAGACTTGGGCTCACGGGTGCTCAAGACCGGTAACCAACCCATGAGTGGACGTGAGAGATTCCCCTTTACTATTTGTGGATGACCTGTCACATCCTCCCTGCCGGTACCCTATCTGGCATACCCGAGAGTGTGATCCACAGCCCGAAGATCAGGTATCGAGTAATCAACCTCCCACATAAACAATAACATAATCATGAACAATAATAATAAAAGTGCGGAAGATAAACCATAGATCCAAATAAGGAAAGAATGAATCATATATAAATCAGAGTACTAGATATAATCAGAGTGTCTAAAACAGATAAGTAAAGTGAGGCAAAATCCCACTCTACAACCAGCGGAAAAGTAGTTCTAAAAGAGAATAAGCAAGACAGAATCTAATCCCAGTAGCAGGTACAATGGGTAACTAAATTGTTCTCAACTTTATAGACAACATCCCTATAAGTATAAATCTCATAAACGGCACAAGGGCGCTTCCACTCAATGGTCGGACTAAGCATCGTACGGAGCATAACCACTCGCGGGATCTTCAGTGTAATTGTTGTAACCGCAATCACCTTCCTGGAGATATGCCTCTTCTCCTTGCGCTTCTTCATAGGGGCCGTCATAATATTCAGTACCTGTAGAATAGTCTAACAAACATTGTACAATAAAGGAATGAGTTTCAAAGAAACTCAGTAAGGCAGTTAAATCCATAATAACATAAATGGCAGGATTTCAGAACAAACATAAATGCAATATGGTATGAGACAAACAATGAATGAATGAATCTAACTCTACATATGCTGGTCTCTATTGGTAGACATGCTTTAAGTCATAGCACCGTACTTCTTTAGGAAGGTCTCAATCACTCATCATCAGTTGGTAATGGGTCCGGCATCCCTCGGGACATTCCATGGCTGGGGGTATAGGTCACCACTCTCTCACATCACCATTGGTCTAAGTACCGGCGCATGTAAGGGTAAAGCCTAGCCAAATGCAAGTCTTCTACTTAGTTACATCAAGTCAGATCCAAATACGTCCATTCCTCGTCCCTGACGATCCTTTCCAGTATCCTTCACACTAGAGTCTTCATAGTCCCTGATTACGGACTCATCAACCCTATTGGTTATCCACATATGGTAAACGGGAAGCTCTCACGTCCTCTCACGGGTTGGTTACCGGTCTTAAGCGCCCGTGAGCCCAAGTCTATCCATATGCAACCCTACCAATAAAATGGCCCCCACAATGTGATTCCTGTCCTCTCATGGGTTGGTTACCGGTCTTGAGCGCCCATGAATCCCCATTGCTACCACGGGTCGTTCGGTCTCAATACCCCTCCGATTAGGGTTTGACATAACGGGACATCCTAGCCAAACACTACTAGACAGTCCTAAATATGTCATCCAACAGTTTAGGAAGGTGTCCAGAGGGCATCTCCGAAAACATCCCATAATATTCCCGTAGTAGTCCAAGGACAGAAGTGTCAAAAGGACACCTCTCCTTTCCAAACCATACTTAAGCATACACATGCATCAATTCATATCATCACATATATGGTAACTTCATATATGGAAAGAAATCAATAACTACAATCAATTTGTATATAACTGGTAAGTAAATCATACTTGAGTCAATTCAATATGAATAAGTAATGCTACTGATATCAAGACAGTACCACAGTAGTATAACATTATAAGAATCTAATTAAAGAAATAACTTAACAAGATTCAATTATAGAAACTAAGATATGCAATTTATGTTGTTAAAGAAGTAACCATCCTTACCTTTTATAACTCGCAAAGGAATCCTAAGAAATCAAGTAAGATCTTGACAAACTTGAGAAGAAGGTCCTAAACAAGTGTATACAACATATTAGGAAAGATCCCTAACATAAAAGATACCAAAACATCCAAGACAGACCAATTCTGGAGTTGCTGTACTCATTGGTCGAGTGGATTGGTCGACTGGTCGATCGACCAATGCGACCAATGCGATGATAGCCTATAAAATCAGAGTTTTGAGATATAAAATCCGAATTTGGTGGTTCAAAAGGGTACTAATCAAGGGGTAAACTACATTAGTAGTATCCTAACATATAGGGGATCTCAAAACACTAATCAAATCAAGTCATCAAGATCCAAATTAGGAAACAAAAAGTTACCATAATTAGATCAATTATGGATCTTGAAGAATTCAAGATAGAAATCAAAGACAAGAACAATAGGAGAATGAATCATTGATTCAGGTAAAGGTATCATGAAAAGCATACTTAGATCTTCAAGAAAATAGGCCTAAGAGCATAAATCTAAATAAGGAAACAAAACCTACCATATATGTAACTATCATGATTCATGAAGAAAACATGGTATGGTAGAAGAGAAACAACTAGAGATTGATAGATCATGGATCATGAAAAGAAAACACAGCAATTGACTACTAACATGATCAATATAGTAGATCCAAGGAGATCAAAATTCAAATCAAAAGTTAAACAAAGACTAGATCATGGTTTGATCATGATTCCTTCAAAAGCTTGCAATGATCATGGTTAAGATCATTGTTTTAGCCATTAATCCTTAGGATGATCATGAGAGACAAGTCCAGAGATGTTTACAACAGAGAATGCAGCATGTCCTCTACTGTCTCAACTCAAAAAAAAAAAGAAAAACAGAGATGGAGGAGAAGAAGAGAGTGTAGACATACCTTTGATGCAAAAGGAAGAGTTTTGACGAAGATCCGTCAAGAAAAATCACCAAGGATGCAAGGGAGATGACTTGCAGAGGTCTTTGGTTCGTTCCAAAGAGTTTGGAGGCAGCAAATACGAAGTAGACTCGAGATTGGACTTAAATAGAGCAAGCAAGACCTAATTGCCAAAGACAGCACCCATTGGTCGAGTGGATTGGTCGACTGGTCCAGTCGACTCGACCAATCGATCGACCAATGCGAATGACAATTCCAAAACAGGGAATTGAAGACCCAGATCAAATCCAATCCTAAAGGGGTTTTGCACACATATCAAGTGACTTACCTAATAGGTAGAAATGCCTTCAAACCATGATAGAGAGCACTCCAAGTCCATCAACTAATCCGATCCTCATCAAGATTCAGATTCCATAAATAGAACTTCATCATCAACTCTCATGGATTCAAAGCCAGACAACAAGTCCTCCACTGGGATGGCCCAAAGCTGAATTCTTACTTTACTTCGGGTCACTGGACCTACAAATAACAAGGTTTCCGGGTCAAGGTTAGGGCTGGGTTTTACATGACCAATAGGGTTGATGAGTCTGTAATCCGGGATTACGCTGACTCTAGTGTGAAGAATACCAGAAAGGATCGCCCGGGGCGAGGAATGGACGTATTTGGATCTGAGTTGATATGATTGAGTAGATGACTTGCATTGGGCTAGGCTTTACCCTAACATGCGCCAATATTTATATCAAATGGTGATGTGAGAGAGTGGTGACCGAATCCCCTACCATGGTTTGAGAGGACTTTACCCAACTACCACGGCAGACCCAAGATACGGAATGGGTTGAGGGGGAGCGACTGACGACCCAAAGAAGTATGGTGCTATGGCTTAAAGCATGTCTACCTTAGAGACTAGCATACTCAGAGTTAGAATCATATTGCATTATTGTCTCATGTCATCTTGCATCATGTTGTGACTTGTATTGTATGATTTGTGTATTGTGGAACGAATCGCCTTGCTGAGTTCTTTGAACTCATTTTCTTTTGTGCAATTGTTTTTGTTAGACTTATCTGCAGGCACTGAAGACATTGATGGCTCCAACTACGAGGTAGCACAGGATCCCTCATACTACGGTGAAGGTCCTGGCTATTACGAAGATTATGGTGAAGGGCCGAGGGTGATTACCCTCCGTACTAGGGTTAGTCCGACCTTGTTTTGGGAGAGGCCGTGCTTGGTTTCTTTTGTGTACACATACGAGGATACCTTATACAAGATGGAGGAGACCCTAGCTTAGGTCCTTTTCTGTCATTCTGGAACTTGGACATGTTGTATTAACTTTGATGGATTTACTCTTTGATATTGGGATTGTAACTTAACTAATTAACCACTTTCCGCTGCTTTTGAGAGGAAGTGACTTCGGATCACTCTCTCTCTCTCTCTCTCTCTCTCACATCCTCCCAGCCAGTACCCTAACTGGCATACCCGAGAGTGTGATCCACAGCCCCGAAGATCAAGTATCGAGGAAATCATCCTCCCACATATGCAATAACATAATCATGAAAAGAAATAAATCAAGGTTTAATATTATAAACAAGGTTCAAAACAAGAAATGAACAATCAGAATAATCAGAGTGTGGAAAGATACCAGATATCCAATGAAATCAAAAAGGAGTGAAGTGAGGCGGAAACTCACTTTACCAAAATAGCGGAACGTAGTATAAAAATCAAAAGGGATTACAACTGAAACAAATGTACTAATAAATAAACTAAGATCAAGCGTCTTCAAGTTTATAGATAACGTCTTCATAAGTATGGACTTTATCAAATCCGTTCTAACTCTATAACGTTCTCAAAAGTAGTACGCAGCTTGATCCGCCGGGGGATCATCAAAGTAATCTTGATTGTTGCCAGCACTTTGCGTGTAATACGCTTCATCAGCTTGTGCTTTTGTCTTTGCTCGTCATAGTATTCTGTACCTGCAGGATAATCTAACAAAAAAAATATACAACAGGGATGAGTTTCAAAGAAACTCAGTAAGGTAGTTAATCCATAACATCATAGATAACATGTGGAAAAACATAACATGATGCAATGCAGTATGAAATAGATAATGTATGAATGCATCTAAACTATGGTATGCTGGTCTCTATGGTAGACATGCTTTAAGTCATAGCACCGTACTTCTTTGGGAAGGTCACTCATACGGCTCCTGTTGGTAGTGGGTCCGGGCATCCCTCTCGGACAAACCATGGTAGGGGGTTAAGTCAACACACTCTCTCACAACCATTCGGCTTAAGTACTGGCGCATGTCAAGGTAAAACCTAGCCCAATGCAAGTCATCTACTCAGTTACATCAAGTCAGGTCCAGATACTTCCATTCCTCCCCTCTCGGGATCCTTTCCACTAGAGTCACGGATATTACTCACCGAACTCATCAACCCTATTAGTTATCCACATATGGTAAACGGGAAGCTCTCATGTCCTCTCACGGATATAACTCACCGGTCTCGAGCGCCCATGAGCCCAAGTCTAGCCATATGCAACCCTCCAATAAATGGCCCCCACAATGTGATTCCCATCCTCTCACGGATATAACTCACCGGTCTTGAGTGCCCGTGAATCCCCATTGCTACCACGGGTCATTCGGTCTCAATACCCTTCCGAATCGGGTCTGATATAATAGGGTTATATCCTAGCCAAACACTACTAGACATCCCTAGTTATGACAACCATTGATTCGGGAAAGTGTTGATGGGAAACCCCGGAAACATCCCATACTATTTCCGATAATGTCCAAGGACAGAAGTGTCAAAATGACACTTCCCAATCCCAAACCAAACTTAAGCAAACACATTCTCAGATCAGTCATGACATACACAACCAGCAGTTCATCATATACAAGAGAATGTAAAAGCAGAAATCAGATTAGGCAATAATCAGTAAGTCATATATCATGAATAATAAAAAGACAATATAAACAAGTGCTACTGTTCCCACAGTAGGAGATCAGAATTGAAATACAATAACAATAGGTAATCTCATAGTTTCATAAAGTAGAAACCAGAGAACAAGCAATCTATGTAGTTAAGGAATTAACTGTCCTTACCTTCTAACTTGAATGGAATCTTAAAGAATCAAGTATGATCTTGACTAAACCTGAGAAGATAGTCCTAAACAAGTGCACACAACATGTTAGGAAAGATGCATAAAGGAAAAGATCATAAATCAATCGAAATAGACCAAGATTGAGGTTGCTGTACTCATTGGTCGATTGATTGGTCTGCAGGACCAGTTGACCAATGAGTCGACCAATGCAGAAAGTGGCCTGCAAGAATCCGAATTTTGAGAATCTAGAACCGAATTCGATGGTTCAAAAGGGTACAATTAAGAGGGGAATTATCATGGTAGTATTCTAGGGTATAGAGGATATCAAATCATAACTCAAAACAGTTCTCAAGTTACAACCTAGAAATCATGAGGTTAACCTAATTAGGTTGAACATAGGTTAGGAGGGGAAAAAAATAGAAAGATTAAAGATAATGAACTAGGATATGAAAGAATTCAGATCTAGTAAAGGAAACATAATAATTGGGTTACCATGATTAAACTAGAGGTTCTTAATCTTAATCCCAAGAATTAGGGTTTTACCCTTTTTGGTTCCCTCGGAAAATAATTGTGAGATCTGAATGAACAAAGACAAATCAAAACAGGAAAGTATAGATGATTAAGTTTTAGGTTAACACAAGGTCACCCAAAAAGGATTTCCCTTTCACAAGGTAGGTTACCAAAAGTTCTCCAGACAATCACACAGGTTAGGGTTTTCAAAGGATTAGGGTTAGGTTTTCAAGAATTCAATAAGTAGGGTTTAAGAACATGATGATGATCATGAGTCTTAAAGAATATGGTGAGATCAGAGAATTGATGATTACAAGAATGCTTCATCACCTTCCTTATCTCAATGAAAACAGAATAAAAGAAAGAAAATCGGAGATAGAAGAGAGAGTGGTTGGGATCATACCTTTGCCGTAGAAAGATGAAGAATTCTTCAAGTCTTTGAAAGAGATCACCAAAGAATGCAAGGGAATGGGTTAGATTAGGGTTCTAACTCGTTCCAGAGGCTTAGGAGGCAAAGGAGGCGGAGTATTCCCGAGATTAGACTTAAGTAGAAGTGACAGGATTCAAATTTCAAAAACAGAATCAATTGGAACTTATCCTTTCTCTTATCATATCCACCATTGCGCTCGTAGCTTCAATCAAATTAGGACCTAAGACTTTTCTTTCACCCGTCTTAGTCCAATACAATGGTGTTCTACAAGTGCAACCATACAAAGCCTTAAACGGAGCCATGCCTATCGTTGCTTGATAACTGTTATTATAGGCAAACTCAACCAAAGCTAAGTGTTCATCCCAATTTCCACCCATATCCACCATGCAAGATCTAAGCATGTCTTCCAAAGTTTGAATTGTCCGCTCAGACTGTCCATCGGACTGTGGATGATGAGCTGTACTCAAGTTCAATTGGGTTCCCAAGGCTTTCTGTAGACTGTTCCAAAACCTTGAGGTGAACCTAGGATCACGATCGGACACAATACTCATCGGCACACCATGTAGACGAACCACATTATCCACATAAAGTCTAGCTAGCTTATCCATAGTATGAGTGATCTTCATAGGAATAAAATGGGCTGATTTGGTCAACCTATCAATAATCACCCACACAGTGTCATTGCCTTTACTTGTCCTAGGCAAGCTAGTCACGAAATCCATGGAGATATCTTCCCACTTCCAGTTAGGAACAGGAAGCGGCTGAAGCAATCATGATGGAGGTTGATGAACGGCTTTCACACGCAGGCAAGTCTCACACTTGGCAACAAAGTCGTCAACATCGGCCTTCAAACCAATCCACCAAAAATGTTCCTTCAAGTCCTTGTACATCTTTGTGCTTCTAGGGTGTACTTTAAAGATTGATTGGTGTGCTTCCTTCAATATTTCCTTCTTAAGAACTTCATTTTGCTGGCACACACAATCTTCTTCAAAACAATAAAGCACCAGCCAAAGATATACCAAAGTCGGGATCTGATTCAAGATTCGAAGAAATCTTCTCAACTTTGTGCTTAAGTTCCGGATCAGAACTCTGCAAAACAACAATCTTATCTCTAAGACCAGACCTTGCCGTCATAGCAGAAAGAACAACAGCAGAATTCTCAGGACCAACTTCCAAATCAAAACTATCAATAGAAGACAACAAGGGTAGACTCAAAGCATTCAAATCCAAAACCTTCTTCTAAATCTTCCTACTAAGAGCATCAGGAACAACTTTTGCCTTACCAGGGTGATACTGAATATCACAATCATAATCAGAGACTAGTTACAACCATCTTCTTTGCCTGATGTTCAACTCTTTCTGAGTAAAGAAGTATTTCAAACTCTTATGGTCCGTGAATATGGCAATTTTCTCACCATAGAGGTAATGTCTCCAAATCTTCAAAGCAAAAACAACAGTGGCAAGCTCTAAATCATGAGTGGGGTAATTCCGCTCATAATCTTTCAATTGCCGAGAGGCATAAGCTACAACCTTACCGTGCTGCATCAGTACACAACCCAAACCAATCTTCGACGCATCAGTATAGACTGTCATACCACTAGAACTATCAGGTATAGTCAAAACCGGGGCACTTGTTAGTCTATCCTTCAATTCTTGGTAATTCTTCTCACAAGCGTCAGACAAAAAAAAGTTCTCTTCTTTCCGGGTCAACTTAGTCATAGGAGCAGCTAACCAAGAAAAGTTCTCAATAAACCTTCTGTCGTAACCTGCTAGACCAAGGAAACTTCTTATTTCCGTTACAGTCTTCGGTCTTTCCCAATCAGCAACTGCTTAGACTTTCTCAGGATCAACACGAATACCTTTAGCAGAAACCACATGGCTGAGGAATACTACACTCTTTAGCCAGAAATCACACTTGCTAAACTTAGCATAGAGTTTCTTTTCTCGCAGTCTTTGCAAAGTGAAATCTAGATGCCTTTCATGCTCTTCTTCACTTTTTGAATAGATCAGAATATCATCAATGAAGACAATTACAAACTTATCGAGCACATCATGGAAGACTCGGTTCATGAGGTCCATGAACACAGCAGGAGCATTAGTCAAACCAAAAGGCATGACTCAAAACTCATAATGGCCGTACCTTGTTCGGAAAGCTGTCTTGAAGACATCACTTGACTTCACTTTCAACTGGTGATATCCAGACCTTAAGTCAATCTTTGAGAACACAGCTGCACCCTTCAATTGATCAAAGAGATCGTCAATCCAGGGCAGCGGATATCTATTCTTGATAGTCAACTTATTCAACTCATGGTAGTCAATGCACAGACGCATACTACCATCTTTCTTCTTGACGAACAAGACCGGAGCTCCCCAAGGTGACACACTAGGTTGTATGAACCCTCGTTCAATGAGCGGAGCGGCACCAGGGACGAGATCAATAGAAAACTCAACATCCCTATCTGGAGGCACTCCCGATAGATCATCAGGGAAGACATCAACAAAGTCACAGACAACTTTGACTTCGTCAACTCTTTTCTCCAGTTTTCTCTTGCCTTCAGAAGAAGCATCATCTACTATGGTGTAGATTGTCATCAGTGCGGACAATATCTTTTTACCAACTCGTCTTTTCTCACCTTGAAATTCAAAAACTGAACCTACGCAAGTATTGAATTGAATCTTTCTCGAGGAGCAAAGAAATATAGCTTTGTGGGCTGTTAACCAGTCAATTCCCAAAATAACATCGAAGTCTTTCATATCAAGAAGTACCAAATTAGCTTCCAAGTTTATCTTACCAACCAACACCGAACATTTAACTAATCCTTTATCTAGTTTCACAATAGGACCAGTAGGTGTACTAATCAATAAACACTAGACAATTTCTCAGGGATTAGGTCAGTCTTCTTAATGAATGCAGATGATATGAACGAATGAGATGCACCCGTATCAAATAAAACAAATGCAGGAAAAGAAGCGACTGACAATGTACCTGTGATCACATCATGGCTTCCATCTTGCTCAGTACTAGAGATACTGAACACTCTACCAGAGGGAGGAGCAGGAGCACTCTTCACCACTGGAATAGGCTGCTGGACAGGCTTCTTCGGACAATCGCGAGAAAAATGACCGGAATGCTTACAGTAGAAGCAAATAGGATTGCTCGGTCCCACCGGGATAGCTGCAACAAGAGGCTTCTGAACAAAAGGCTTAGGATTCGTATTCACTGGCCTCACACTTGCATTCACTGATAGTCGATTCCCGCCATACTGAAACTTACCAGGCTGTCGGAGACCAGGGCTTTGAACTATACTCCTAGGCTGAAATGCAGCAGTGGGATAGGGTGTAGGTCTCACAAAGCGCCGATCATTACAATCCACCAAACCAAGGTTTCTAGACTGCCAAGGCCTTTGCACGCGAGCATTCTCCTTTTCATTTTCTTCCAACTTCTTCGAGTTCTGCACCACTTGGGCATAGCTCTCTATAGGCTGGACAGTGAGATAGCCTTTAATGGCAGGGCGCAATCCTTTAAAGAACTTCTTCGCCTTAGCAATATCAGGCTTCAGAGAATCCGGAGCAAAGAAATGAAGTTCCTCAAACTTCTGTTGGTACTCTAACACAGACAAGGATCCTTGTGCGAGAGCCATGAACTCAGCTTCCTTCGCATCCTTTACCGCCTCAGTGAAATAATTCATGCAAAAAGCCTCTTTGAATAAATCCCAAGTTACAACACCCGCATGCAAAACTTCCAAAACAGGCCGAGTGGAAGTCCACCAAGCATCGGCTTCATGTTGCAACTTATGCACAGCAAACAAAATCTTTTGACCTTCGGAGCATTGCAGATGATGAAAAGTCTTTTCCAACTCACGAATCCACTTGTTAGGGAACAAGAGATCCTTGGTAACACCAGTAAAGTTGGGCACCTGCATCTTCAGAAAACTCTCCATCAGACGAGTATGAGGAGTTCCAGCAAGGCCACCCACATTTGGAACTGCGGCATGAGGATTCTCATTAACACCAGCACGAGTCTCATTATGCAGTGTCATGAAACCCGTCAACATTTGATTAAACTGATTTGCTTGCTGTTGCATCATATTGCCCATGATGTTGGCAATATCATGAAAGCTTCCGACATTCGGGGCACCTGGTATGTCCTGGGAACCTTGGTCACCAGTCTGCTGATCATGACCGCCTTCAAGTATTTCACCACGACCACTTCCATGACCACTGGATTCACCACGCCCACTTCTCAGAGTAACCATTCTGCAAGAATCGGAAACGTCAAAATTCCAAATTTCGAAGTTTCAATGAAATCAATATGTCCAAATGATTTGAAAATTTAATTCATTCTCAAACACATCCATTTAGGCATCCAACAACAATTCATAGGACAAAAATCACATTTTCCAACATTTCAACCAAAATTGGAGCTACTGGGTCCATTGGTCGGTTGATTGGTCGATTGGTTCAATCGACCAATGAGTCAACCAATGCTCACAGAATACGAAAATTCGCATTATAAGCCTCATTTTCACATTCAAACTTCATTCTAACTTCTTCCACAAGTGAGTGAGTTCTAGGGGAAACATCTTCTAAGGTTCTTTCAAGCATCTTTGGGTGATTCAAATGTTTTAACAACAACACCACAACTCACATTCATCAAACACAAGGTAAGACTATCATTTTCTCTTTTACTTTCTCTTCTCATGCTTGCATTTAAATCAAATCCATGTTTTACTTGTATCCATTGTTAGAAATCATGTTTAGGAATACTTAGAAACATATTCCCTAGGTTTTAAACACAATGCCATGAATAGACAACAAGTTCTAACACCTTCTTGCACTTCTCGCAAGGTTTTCGTACCGAAATCGTTATCTTTAGAAAAATTTTGATTTCTCACAAACCGCTTGGAGTTTTCGCATGAAATCAATTGCTACATGCTTCAAATGATACTGTAGATGTCACATCCTCCCAGCCGGTACCCTAACTGGCATACCCGAGAGTGTGATCCACAGCCCCAAAGATCAAGTATCGAGGAAATCATCATCCCACATGTGCAAATAACATAATCCTGAACAGAAATAAATCAAGGTTTAATATTATAAACAAGGTTCAAAACAAGAAATGAACAATCAGAATAATCAGAGTGCGGAAAGATACCAGATATCCAATGATATCAAAAAGGAGTGAAGTGAGGCTGAAACTCACTTTACCAAAATAGCGGAACGTAGTATAAAAATCAAAAGGGATTACAACTGAAACAAATGTACTAATAAATAAACTAAGATCAAGCGTCTTCAAGTTTATAGATAACATCTTCATAAGTATGGACTTCATCATTACAATGAATCCGTTCTAACTCTATGCCGTTCTCAAAAGTAGTATGCAGCTTGATCCGCCGGGGGATCATCAAAGTAATCTTGATCTTTGCCAGCACTTTGCGTGTAATACGCTTCATCAGCTTGTGCTTCGCTGTACTGCTCGTCATAGTATTTTGTACCTGCAAGATAATCTAACAAAAAGAAATATACAACAGGAATGAGTTTCGAAGAAACTCAGTAAGGTAGTTAATCCATAACATCATAGATAACATGTGGCAAATCATAACATGATGCAATGCAGTATGAAACAAGTAATGTATGTATACATCTAACTCTATGTATGCTGGTCTCTATGGCAGACATGCTTTAAGTCATAGCACCGTACTTCTTTGGGTAGGTCACGCATACGGCTCCTGTTGGTAGTGGGTCCGGGCATCCCTCTCGGACAAACCATGGTAGGGGGTTAAGTCAACACACTCTCTCACAACCATTTGGCATAAGTACCGGCGCATGTCAGGGAAAAGCCTAGCCCAATGCAAGTCATCTACTTAGTTACATCAAGTCAGTTCCAGATACTTCCATTCCTCCCCTCTCGGGATCCTTTCCGGTATCCTTCGCACTAGAGTCACAGATATTACTTATCGGACTCATCAACCCTATTGGTTATCCACATATGGTAAACGGGAAGCTCTCATGTCCTCGCACGGATATAACTCAACGGTCTCGAGCGCCCATGAGCCCAAGTCTAGCCATATGCAACCCTCCAATAAATGGCCCCCACAATGTGATTCCCGTCCTCTCACGGATATAACTCACATGTCTCGAGTGCCCGTGAATCCCCATTGCTACCACGGGTCGTTCGGTCTCAATACCCTTCCGAATCGGGTCTGATATAACAGGGGTATATCCTAGCCAAACACTGCTAGACATCCCTAGGTATGACAACCATTGATTCGGGAAAGTGTCGATGGGCAACCCCGGAAACATCCCATACTATTTCTGATAATGTCCAAGGACAGAAGAAGTGTCAAAAGGACACTTCCCAATCCCAGACCAAACTTAAGCAAACACATTCTCAGATCAGTCATGACATACACAACCAGTAGTTCATCATATAAAAGAGAATGTAAAAGCAACATCAGATTAAGCAGTAATAAGTAATTCATATAACATAAACAATGAAAAGATGATATAATTAAGTGCTACTGTTCCCACAGTAGGAGATCAGAATTAAAATACAATAACAGTAGGTAATCTCATAGTTTCATAGAGTAGAAACCAGAGAACAAGCAATCTATGTAGTGAAGGAATTAACTGTCCTTACCTTCTAACTTGAATGGAATCTTAAAGAATCAAGTATGATTTTGACAAAACCTGAGAAGACAGTCATAAACAAGTGCACACAACATGTTAGGAAAGATGTATAAAGGAAAAGATCATAAATCAATCAAAACAGACCAAGATTGAGGTTGTTGTACTCATTGGTCGATTGATTGGTCTGCTGGACCAGTCGACCAATGAGTTGACCAATGCAGACAGTGGCCTGCAAGAATCCGAATTTTGAGAATCCAGAACCGAATTTGATGGTTCAAAAGGGTACAATTAAGAGGGGAATTATCATGGTAGTATTCTAGGGTATAGAGGATATTAAACCATAACTCAAAACAATTCTTAAGTTACAACCTAGAAATCATGAGGTCAACCTGATTAGGGTTATCATAGGTTAGGAGGGAAAAAAAATAGAAAGATTAAAGATAATGAACTAGGATATGAAAGAATTCAGATCTAGTAAAGGAAACATAATAATTGGGTTACCATGATTAAACTAGAGGTTCTTAATCTTACCCAAGAATTAGGGTTTTACCCTTTTTGGTTCCCTCGGAAAATAATTGTGAGATCCGAATGAACAAAGACAAATCAAAAAGGAAAGTATAGATGATTAAGTTTTAGGTTAACACAAGGTCACCAAAAAGGATTTCCCTTTCACAAGGTAGGTTACCAAAAGTTTTCCAGACAATCACACAGGTTGGGGTTTCAAAGAATTAGGGTTAGGTTTTCAAGAATTCAATAAGTAGGGTTTAAGAACATGATGATGATCATGAGTCTTAAAGAATATGGTGAGATCAGAGAATTGATGATTACAAGAATGCTTCATCACCTTTCTGATCTCAATGAAAACAGAAAAAGAAAGAAAATCAGAGATAGAAGAGAGAGTGGTTGAGATCATACCTTTGCCGTAGAAAGATGAAGAATTCTTCAAGTCTTTGAAAGAGATCACCAAAGAATGCAAGGGAATGGGTTAGATTAGGGTTCTAACTCGTTCCAGAGGCTTAGGAGGCAGATGAGGCGGAGTATTCCCGAGATTAGACTTAAATAGAAGTGAAAGGATTCAAATTTCAAAAACAGAATCAATTGGTCGATTGATTGGTCGATTGATCCAATCGACCAATGAGTCGACCAATCAAGACAGCAACTTCAAAATGGGGAATTGAAGGCTCAGATCAAGTCCAAACATCAAGGGGTTTTGCACACCTCTAGAGTGACATACCTAGGAGTTAGAAATGCCTTTGAATCAATACAGAGACCACTCCAAGACCATCAACTAATCCAATCTTCATCCGGGTGCAGTTTCCACCATTGGAACACTAGCATCAACACTCATGGATTCCAATCCAGCCATCAAGTCTTCAACAGAAATGGCCCAAAGATGACTTCTTGCCTTACTTCGGGTCACTGGACCTACAATAAACAGAGTTTCCGGATTAGGGTCAGGGCTGGGTTTCACATTCTCCCCCCCTTTAAAAAAATTTCGTCCCCAAAATTGAAAGCGTACCTGTGCTTCCAAAGAGATGAGGAAACTTCTCCTTCATATCTTCTTCTTTCTCCCAAGAGGTTTCTTTAGGGGTATGGTCCTTCCAACGAATCTTTACCAAAGGGATGGTGCGATTCCGCAATTGCTTGACCTTCTTATCCAAAATTTCAGCTGGCTCTTCATCATAGGTAAGATCAGCACTCAGCCCTTCAGTGTGCTCCCGTAAGACATGTTCCGGATTTTCAACATATTTCCGGAGCATCGAAATGTGGAACACATTATGCACAGCAGCAATAGACGGAGGTAATGCCAATCGATAAGCAACGGGTCCAACCTTTTCCAAAATTTCAAAAGGTCCAATGAAATGAGGGCTAAGCATCCCTTTAATATTAAATCTCATCACGCCCTTCATTGGTGAAACCTTCAAGAGAACTTTCTCTCCAACTTGAAACTCAGATCAGTCCTTCTCTTGTCAAGATAGGATTTCTGTCTTGATCGGGCGGACTTAATCCTTTCTCTTATCATATCCACCATTGCGCTCGTAGCTTCAATCAAATCAGGACCTAAGACTTTTCTCTCACCCGTCTCTCATCCAATACAATGATGTTCTACAAGGGCAACCATACAAAGCCTTAAATGGAGCCATGCCTATCGTTGCTTGATAACTATTATTATAGGCAAACTCAACCAAAGCTAAGTGTTCATCCCAATTTTCACCCATATCCACCACGCAAGATCCTGAGCATGTCTTCCAAAGTTTGAATTGTCCGCTCGATCGTCCATCTGATCGTGGATGATGAGCTGTACTCAAGTTCAATTGGGTTCCCAAGGCTTTCATAGACCTGTTCCAAAACCTTGAGGTGAACCTAGGATCACGATCGGACACAATACTCATCGGCACACCATGTAGACGAATCACATTATCCACATAAAGTCTAGCTAGCTTATCCAAAGTATGAGTGATCTTCATAGGAATAAAATGGGCTGATTTGGTCAACCTATCAACAATCACCCACACAAGTTGTCATTGCCTTTACTTGTCCTAGGCAAGCTAGTCACGAAATCCATGGAGATATATTCCCACTTCCAGGTTGGAACAGGAAGGGGCTGAAGCAATCCAGATGGAGGTTGATGAACGGCTTTCACACGCTGGCAAGTTTCACACTTGGCAACAAAGTCATCAACATCGGCCTTCAAACCAATCCACAAAAAATGTTCCATCAAGTCCCTGTACATCTTGTTAATTCCAAGGTGTACTGTAAAGATTGATTGGTGTGCTTCCTTCAATATTTCCTTCTTAAGATCTTCATTTGCTGGCACACACAATCTACCTCTAAACAATAAAGCACCATCCATGGATATACCAAAGTCGGGATACGACTCAGGATTCGAAGAAATCTTCTCAACTTTGTCCTTAAGTTCCGGATCAGAACTCTGCAAAACAACAATCTTATCTCTAAGACCAGACCTTGCCGTCATAGCAGAAAGAACAACAAGCAGAATTCTCGAGAACAACTTCCAAATCAAAACTCTCAATAGAAGACAACAAGGGTAGACTCAAAGCATTCAAATCCAAAACCTTCTTCTCCGAATCTTCCTACTAAGAGCATCAGCAACAATGTTTGCCTTACCAGGGTGATACTGAATATCACAATCATAATCAGAGACTAGTTCCAACCATCTTCTTTGCCTCATGTTCAACTCTTTCTGAGTAAAGAAGTATTTCAAACACTTATGGTCCGTGAGTATGGAAATTCTCTCACCATAGAGGTAATGTCTCCAAATCTTCAAAGCAAAAACAACAACGGCAAGCTCTAAATCATGAGTGGGGTCATTCCGCTCATAATCCTTCAATTGCCGAGAGGCATAGGCTACAACCTTACCGTGCCGCATCAAGCACACAACCCAAACCAATCTTCGACGCATCAGTATAGACCGTCATACCACCAGAATTATCAGGTATAGTCAAAACCGGGGCACTTGTTAGTCTATCCTTCAATTCTTGGAAATTCTTCTCACAAGCGTCAGACCAAACAAACTTCTCTTCTTTCCGGGTCAACTTAGTCATAGGGGCAGCTAACCGAGAAAAGTTCTCAATAAACCTTCTCGTAGTAACCCGCTGCACCAAGGAAACTTCTTATTTCCGTTACGCGTCTTCGGTCTTTCCCAATCAAGAACCGCTTGAACTTTCTCAGATCAACACGAATACCTTCAGCAGAAACCACATGGCCGAGGAATACTACACTCTTTAGCCGTAAATCACACTTGCTAAACTTAGCATAAAGTTCTTTTCTCGCAGTCTTTGCAAAGTGAAATCTAGATGCCTTTCATGCTCTTCTTCACTTTTTGAATAGATCAGAATATCATCAATGAAGACAATAACAAACTTATCGAGCACATCATGGAAGACTCGGTTCATGAGGTCCATGAACACAGCAGGAGCATTAGTCAAACCAAAAGGCATGACTCTAAACTCATAATGGCCGTACCTTGTTCGGAAAGCTGTCTTGAAGACATCACTTGACTTCACTTTCAACTGGTGATATCCAGACCTTAAGTCAATCTTTGAGAACACAGCTGCACCCTTCAATTGATCAAAGAGATCGTCAATCCGGGTAGGCGGATATCTATTCTTGATAGTCAACTTATTCAACTCACGGTAGTCAATGCACAGACGCATACTACCATCTTTCTTCTTGACGAACAAGACCAGAGCTCCCCAAGGTGACACACTAGGTTGTATGAAACCTCTTTCAATGAGCTCATTTAACTGATTTTGCAACTCTTTTAACTCAGTAGGAGCCATCCTATACGGAGCCTTAGATATCGGAGCGGCACCAGGGACGAGATCAATAGAAAACTCAACATCCCTATCTGGAGGCACTCCCGATAGATCATCAGTGGAAGACATCAACAAAGTCACAGCACAACTTTGACTTCGCCAACTCTTTTCTCCACTTTTCTCTTGCCTTCGTAAGAAGCATCATCTACTATGGTGTAGATTTGCATCAAGCAGCAGACAATATCTTTTTACCAACCCGTCTTTTCTCACCTTGAAATTCAAAAACTGAACCTACGCAAGTATTGAATTGAATCTTTCTCGAGGAGCAAAGAAATACAGCTTTGTGGGCTGTTAACCAACCAATTCCCAAAATAACATCGAAGTCTTTCATATCAAGAAGTACCAAATTAGCTTCCAAGTTTATCTTACCAACCAACACCGGACATTTAACTAATCCTTTATCTAGTTTCACAATAGGACCAGTAGGTGTACTAATCAATAAACAACTAGACAATTTCTCAGGGATTAGGTCAGTCTTCTTAATGAATGCAGATGATATGAACGAATGAGATGCACCCGTATCAAATAAAACAAATGCAGGAAAAGAAGCGACTGACAATGTACCTGTGATCACATCATGGCTTCCATCTTGCTCAAGACTAGAGATACCGAACACTCTACCGAGGGAGGAGCAGGAGCACTCTTCACCACCGGGGCAAAGTCTGGGACAAGCTTCTTCAGACAATCACGAGCAAAATGACCGGATCAGCATAAGTAGAAGCAAATAGGATTGCTTGGTCCCACCGGGACAACTGCAACAGGAGGCTTCCGAACAAAAGGCTTAGGATTCGCATTCACCGGCCTAGCACTTGCATTCACCGGTGGTCGATTCCCCGCCATACCGAAACCGACTCAGCTGTCGGAGACTAGGGCTTTGACCTATACTCCTAGGCTGAAAAGCAGGAGTGGGATAGGGTGTAGGTCTCACAAAGCGCCGATCATTACGATCCACCAAACCAGGGTTTCTAGACTGCCAAGGCCTTTGCACGCGAGCATTCTCCTTTTCATTTTCTTCCAACTTCTTCGAGTTCTCGCACCACTTGGGCATAGCTCTCTATAGGCGGGATAAAGTGAGATAGCCTTTAATGACAGGGCGCAATCCTTTAAAGAACTTCTTCGCCTTAGCAATATCAAGCTTTAGGAATCCGGAGCAAAGAAATGAAGTTCCTCAAACTTCGTTGGTACTCTAACACAGACAAGGATCCTTGTGCGAGAGCCATGAACTCAGCTTCCTTCGCATCCTTTACCGCCTCAGTGGAAATAATTCATGCAAAAAGCCTCTTTGAATAAATCCCAAGTTATAACACCCGCATGCAAACCTTCCAAAACAGCCGAGTGGAAGTCCACCAAGCATCGGCTTCATGCCGCAACTTATGCTCAAGCAAACAAAATCTTTTGAGCTTCGGAGCATTGCAGATGACGAAAAGTCTTTTCCAACTCACGAATCCACTTGTTAGGGAACAAGAGATCCTTGGTAACACCAGTAAAGTTGGGCACCCGCATCTTCGTAAAACTCTCCATCAAAGTAGTATGAGGAGTTCCAAGCAAGGCCACCCGCATTTGGAATTGCGGCATGAGGATTCACATTAACACCAGACGAGTCTCATTATGCAAGGTCATGAAACCCGCCAACATCCGATTAAACTGAGCCGCTTGTCGTTGCATCATATTGCCCATGATGTTGGCAATATCATGAAAGCTTCCGACATTCGGGGCACCTGGTATGTCCCGGGTACCTTGGTCATCAGCCCGCTGATCATGACCGCCTTCAGTATTTCACCACGACCACTTCCATGACCACCGGATTCACCACGCCCACTTCTCGAGTAACCATTCTCGCAAGAACCGAAACGTCAAAATTCCAAATTTCAAGTTTCAATGAAATCAATATGTCCAAATGATTTTGAAAATTTAATTCATGCTTAAACACATCCATTTAGTCATCCAACAACAATTCATAGGACAAAAATCACATTTTCCAACATTTCAACCAAGATTGAGCTATCGGGTCCATTGGTCGGTTGATTGGTCGATTGACCCAATCGACCAATGAGTCGACCAATGCTCACAGAATACGAAAATTCGCATTATAAGCCTCATTTTCACATTCAAACTTCATTCTAACTTCTTCCACAAGTGAGTGAGCTCTAGGGAAACATCTTCTAAGGTTCTTTCAAGCATCTTTGGGTGATTCAAGTGTTTTAACAACAACACCACAACTCACATTCATCAAACACAAGGTAAGACTATCATTTTCTCTTTTACTTTCATCTTCTCATGCTTGCATTTCAATCAAATCCATGTTTACTTGTATCCATTGTTAGAAATCATGTTTAGGAATACTTAGAAACATATTCCCTAGGTTTTAAACACAATGCCATGAATAGACAACAAGTTCTAACACCTTCTTGCACTTCTCGCAAAGTTTTCGTACCGAAATCGTTATCTTTAGAAAAAATTTGATTTCTCACAAACCGCTTGGAGTTTTCGCATGAAATCAATTGCTACATGCTCCAAATGATAATGTAGATATGTCCATATAGTTTGATTTAACCAATTTCAACTTTTCAAAAAATCAATTTTGACCTAGAATGCAAAATCCCCAAATTCTTTCTTGCTGAATTTTTCGCTTTATGCCAAGCTTTCGATCGAATTTTATCAAATGAATTTCATAGACATGCAATTCCAAGTATTATGCACATGCTAGTATCTTCAAATCAAATTTCCCCCAAATTTGAAATTTTCCAAAAATTTTACGAAAATACCCTTTTGGCTTAAATCTTGAAATAGCACTTAACCAACAATGTCTTTGTCTCTACTACAGATATTCACTATGCCGAGAGGAGTACGCGGACGAGGTAGAGGTCGCATAGTAGGGGCACTCAGAGGTAGAGGTCAGGTTCCTTCAGAGCCTAGACAGCATGTCCGGAGACCAGATCGCTTCGACACTCCACAGGCCGAGTTCCTGTATGAGGCCTACTTCAGCTACTGCCAGATCGAGCTAGGACGTCTATTACACCTTCGTCAGCTCCGGGTCTTTAGGATACAGCAGAGGCTCGACACCTTGCAAAGTGGACTCATCTCTTCACGTATGATCCGCCCGTATACCCCGAGCTAGTGAGGTTGTTCTTCAGTAACCTTACTTACACCGAGGAGGCTAGAGGTCCAGGGCATCCACTTAGACTTGTCCTCAGGAGCAGGGTCCTTCAGACTCAGATTCGCTTTTCCACCAGATCGTTAGCCGAGATCTTGCGGATCCCTCACTACCCGCATCGCTGCGTATGGATACCGCAGGAGCAGCTATAGATAGCTACTTGATGCCATATGAGCCGCGCGAGATATGCTCTACACCGTGGGACAGCCGCCGGTGCTTCACTCCGAGGAACAAGCGGATGATGATGATGATGCCGCACGAGTTATCGGCCGCATCGTCGGCCGAAACATCATGCCGAAGGCCGGACATCACCATAGGGTCACAGTGATGGAGGCCATAGTCATCTATCGGATTTACATGGGCTTCGAGATTGACCTTTCCTACATCATACAACAGTTATGCCGGACTTGGTTCTCGCGGCCTAGCATGCGGAATCTTTGCTATGGGAGGTTATTGACTTTGATCTTCGGGCATTTCGGGGTCGGGTCCGAGGATACACCAGTGGACACCGGTCCACGAGGATATGTCATAGGGACTAGGATGATACGTCGATGGGACCGACACGCACAGAGAGATCTCCCGGTCCAGAGGGTGAGGAGGATGATGAGACAGAGGATGAGCAGGAGTCGAGGATGGTGGAGAGGATATCGGTCCCGATGATGATGATGATCAGGCCGGAGATGATACCGAGATGCACGAGACAATGCCGGAGCATCACGATTTCCCTTCCTCGCACTTCGAGACAGGTGGTCCTTCTCATGCGGTTCCAGAGACTTCGGATCTCAAAGGCACGATGAGATCGATGACTTCCATGCTGGAGAGGATGGAGGTCGACAGAGCAGCTATATGAGAGGATGGAGTCACGACAGATAGGATAGAGCATCAGGTGACTCAGCTTTCAGAGGAGTTCCGAGCTTACAGAGATCAGAGGAGATCACCTAGATAGACTGTACTAGGATTTTCATTTATGCTTTTCAGATGTAGTTGTAAAACTTTTCTTAAAGTTAATGAAGTTCTCCCTGTTTCACTTTATTATTGTGTATTATGCACCTTTCTTTTATTGCATTAAGTGACAATTGTTTAAGTATAATTATTGTGCATTATTCAGAATTATCCAGCTTATGCTTCATTAATAGTTTCTAGTCCAAGTGTTCTATTATTCACTTCTAAGAGTAGATGAGTCACTTCTGGATCTATGACTCAGGAATGTTCTGTTACTGTTTTTTGTGGTTAGGATTTCCTTGAACTTTGGGCTCTGATACCATTCTGACACATCCTCCCAGCCGGCACCCTAACCGGCATACCCGAGAGTGTGATCCACAGCCCCGAAGATCAAGTATCGAGGAAATCATCCTCCCACATGTGCAATAACATAATCATGAACATAAATAAATCAAGGTTTAATATTATAAACAAGGTTCAAAACAAGAAATGAACAATCAGAATAATCAGAGTGCGGAAAGATACCAGATATCCAATGATATCAAAAAGGAGTGAAGTGAGGCGGAAACTCACTTTACCAAAATAGCGGAACGTAGTATAAAAATCAAAAGGGATTACAACTGAAACAAATGTACTAATAAATAAACTAAGATCAAGCGTCTTCAAGTTTATAGATAACGCCTTCATAAGTATGGACTTCATCAATCCAATGAATCCGTTCTAACTCTATGCCGTTCTCAAAAGTAGTACGCAGCTTGATCCGCCGGGGATCATCAAAGTAATCTTGATCGCTGCCAGCACTTTGCGTGTAATACGCTTCATCAGCTTGTGCTTCGCCGCATGCTCGTCATAGTATTCTCAGACTGCAGGATAATCTAACAAAAAGAAATATACAACAGGAATGAGTTTTCAAGAAACTCAGTAAGGTAGTTAATCCATAACATCATAGATAACATGTGGCAAAACATAACATGATGCAATGCAAGATGAAACAAGTAATGTATGTATGCATCTAACTCTATGTATGGCCGGTCTCTATGGCGAAGACATGCTTTAAGTCATAGCACCGTACTTCTTTGGGTAGGTCACGCATACGGCTCCTGTTGGTAGTGGGTCCGGCATCCCTCTCGGACAAACCATGGTAGGGGGTTAAGTCAACACACTCTCTCACAACCATTTGGCATAAGTACCGGCGCATGTCGTGGAAAAGCCTAGCCCAATGCAAGTCATCTACTTAGTTACATCAAGTCAGGTCCAGATACTTCCATTCCTCCCCTCTCGGGATCCTTTCCGGTATCCTTCACACTAGAGTCACGGATATTACTCACCGGACTCATCAACCCTATTGGTTATCCACATATGGTAAACGGGAAGCTCTCATGTCCTCTCACGGATATAACTCACCGGTCTCGAGCGCCCATGAGCCCAAGTCTAGCCATATGCAACCCTCCAATAAATGGCCCCCACAATGTGATTCCCGTCCTCTCACGGATATAACTCACCGGTCTTGAGTGCCCGTGAATCCCCATTGCTACCACGGGTCGTTCGGGTCTCAATACCCTTCCGAATCGGGTCTGATATAACAGGGGTATATCCTAGCCAAACACTGCTAGACATCCCTAGGTATGACAACCATTGATTCGGGAAAGTGTCGATGGGCAACCCCGGAAACATCCCATACTATTTCCGATAATGTCCAAGGACAGAAGTGTCAAAAGGACACTTCCCAATCCCAAACCAAACTTAAGCAAACACATTCTCGGATCAGCCATGACATACACAACCAGTAGTTCATCATATAAAAGAGAATGTAAAAGCAACATCAGATTAAGCAAGAATAAGTAATTCATATAACATAAACAATGAAAAGATGATATAATTAAGTGCTACTGCTCCCACAAGTAGGAGATCAGAATTAAAATACAATAACAAGTAGGTAATCTCATAGTTTCATAAAGTAGAAACCAGAGAACAAGCAATCTATGTAGTTAAGGAATTAACTGTCCTTACCTTCTAACTTGAATGGAATCTTAAAGAATCAAGTATGATCTTGACAAAACTTGAGAAGACAGTCCTAAACAAGTGCACACAACATGTTAGGAAAGATGCATAAAGGAAAAGATCATAAATCAATCGAAACAGACCAAGATTGAGGTTGCTGTACTCATTGGTCGATTGATTGGTCTGCTGGACCAGTCGACCAATGAGTCGACCAATGCAGACAGTGGCCTGCAAGAATCCGAATTTTGAGAATCCAGAACCGAATTCGATGGTTCAAAAGGGTACAATTAAGAGGGGAATTATCATGGTAGTATTCTAGGGTATAGAGGATATTAAACCATAACTCAAAACAATTCTCAAGTTACAACCTAGAAATCATGAGGTCAACCTGATTAGGGTTATCATAGGTTAGGAGGGAAAAAAAATAGAAAGATTAAAGATAATGAACTAGGATATGAAAGAATTCAGATCTAGTAAAGGAAACATAATAATTGGGTTACCATGATTAAACTAGAGGTTCTTGATCTTACCCAAGAATTAGGGTTTTACCCTTTTGGTTCCCTCGGAAAATAATTGTGAGATCTCGAATGAACAAAGACAAATCAAAACAGGAAAGTATAGATGATTAAATTTTTGGTTAACACAATATTACTCAAGAAGATTTTCCTTCACAAGGGAGGTTACCAAAAGTTTTCCAGACAATCACACAGGTTGGGGTTTCAAAGAATTAGGGTTAGGTTTTCAAGAATTCAATAAGTAGGGTTTAAGAACATGATGATGATCATGAGTCTTAAAGAATATGGTGAGATCAGAGAATTGATGATTACAAGAATGCTTCATCACCTTTCTGATCTCAATGAAAACAGAATAAAAGAAAGAAAATCGGAGATAGAAGAGAGAGTGGTTGAGATCATACCTTTGCCGTAGAAAGATGAAGAATTCTTCAAGTCTTTGAAAGAGATCACCAAAGAATGCAAGGGAATGGGTTAGATTAGGGTTCTAACCTCGCTCCAGAGGCTTAGGAGGCAGATGAGGCGGAGTATTCCCGAGATTAGACTTAAATAGAAGTGACAGGATTCAAATTTCAAAAAAGAATCAATTGGTCGATTGATTGGTCGATTGATCCAATCGACCAATGAGTCGACCAATCAAGACAACAACTTCAAAACAGGGAATTGAAGGCTCGGATCAAGTCCAAACATCAAGGGGTTTAGCACACCTCTAGAGTGACATACCTAGGAGTTAGAAATGCCTTTGAATCAATACAGAGACCACTCCAAGACCATCAACTAATCCAATCTTCATCCGGGTGCGCTTCCACCATTGGAACACTAGCATCAACACTCAGGCAGGGGGGGGGGCCCAAGGGGGGGGGGGGGGGGGGGGGGGGGCGGGGGGCCCCCGCGGGGGGGGGGGGGGGGGGGCGCGGCCCCCGCCGGGGCGCGGGGGGGGGGGGCGGGGGGGGGGGGGGGGGGGCAACCCCCCGGGGGGGGGGGGGGGGGGGGGGGGGGGGGGGGGTGGGGGGGTGTGGGAGGGAAAGAGGGGAGTAGAGGTACGGGAAGAAAAGTCACAGACTACCGTTGAAAAGGACCCCGATAATGACAATCCTGAGGAAGGCTCTTCAAAGGACCCTGAGAATGACGATCCTGAGAAAGGTTCTCCTGTGCAGGACTCTTTGCGCAATAATGAGGAAGAAGTGTAGGGAGTTACTCTTTTTTTTTTTTTTTTTGTAAAGATTGATCTTCCTCATTAATGAATAGAGACTTTTTCCATGTTTACCTCAATATTTCCTCATCTCCTATCCGGAAGCTTGTCTTGAAAATCAAATATAAATGATAAAACTTATCACTTAACTTTGTATACCTTGACGGGGGATAATCTTTGTAAAGATATGATGAAGAGACGTTCAGGAAAGATGCTTTAGCCTCTATTCCCCATTACTCCTTCATTTATTGCAAAGTCCACACGTTTCCCTTCATTTGTTGCGAAGTCCAAACGTTTCCTTGCCTTTGTATACCATTCACTTTTTTCAATGAATTGGTAATACAACCATTATTTAAATGGTGGTGCGACGGTTGGAGGTATTCTCGTATCAGGTGCCTATTTCCATGTGGCTTCTTTTTGACCTTTGATCTTGCTTGTTGAGGAATTCGAAGTGTTTCTTTGATCTGGGCCTTTGGTTGCCTTTGGCTCTTAACCGTCGTCTTCATCGCCCGAGGCTATTTAAGTCCTTCGAGGGTACTCTCCATCTATCCCGCTATCTCGCAAGTTAGATTTGCAAAAACGACATTCCGTCTTCCCCTCTCGCATCCGTATTCCTCGTACTCCAACAATAATTTCTGAACAAGTGAGCTTTTTTGCCCTCTCCTTCCCCCTGAGTAAACTCCACAATAGTAATACTTGGGGTTTACTTAATGGGTATTTTGAGTAGTTCATATCTGATAGAGAACTAGGGTTTCCCTTTTTCCTTATGTTGTTGGATTTTCGTACTGATACGGCTTTTTCGTGCTTGCAAGTGCCTCCCTTAATCGATCCGAACTTTATTAGAACGAAGTCCCGCAAGAAAACTGTTCCAAGATCGACGGGGGTTTTGGCCAATAAGGTGATTTCATCTCGGTGAATCCTCTAAGCGTAAGGAGACTCGCTGTTGGTGAATCTTCAGTCGATTCCCACGGCTTCTACTGATGCCTCTCCTATGCTCCCTCCGCCTGAAGAGATCGCTCGGTCTTCCTAGGAAGATCTAGATCTTGATCACTCCGTTGCTGATGGTGCTGCTGATGTCCCTGCCGGAGATACCAGTCGGGCTTCTCCGAAAGAGACTCTTCGGACATCAGAGGCAACTATGTTGGCATCTGATGAAGGCGCGGCCCCAGCAGGTGCTGCTTCCATTTCCAACTCTAGAGCTTGTTTGGCATCCTCTTACTCTCCTTCTTTGGAGCTGGAGGATTTTGCCATTAGGAAGCGTCGTCGGTTGGTGGAGGATGCAACTCACCCTTCTCTTGATGTAGCTCATCCTTCTCCTCCTTCGAGGAGGTCTGAATTAGTGTCAAACGAGTTTGACAAAGCGTTGGAGTGGTGCACTGCTGCTCAAATGTCTAGCTAGAGTAGAGTTCTTTCCAAACTTCCAGACGATGACTTTATGAAGTCACTAGTGATGTAAGTTTATCTTCAGTTTCCTTTTGATGCTGAAGATTATTCTTTTGCTCCTGACTAACTCGGAAGTTGTTTGCAGGAGTCTTACTGGGAACTTCCACAACCAAGTGGAAGCAGCCTCTAGACTTAGTAAACTGTAATGAAGTTTCCAGGCTTCGGGAAGACTCCGAAGCCAAAGACGCTGAGATTGCTCGCCTTAGGAAATTAGCTTGGGAGGTTGCAGGAGAAAAGAACTCGGTGATCGAGTCTCTCCGTTCAGACTTGGATGATGCCAGGGAGAAGATCCGACGACTGGAGCGAGAAGAGGGAAAGTCAGGGGCCCAGGGTTCTGAAGCGTTACCTCAAAGGCAAGCTGTCACTCATTTGCCCGAATCCCTTCCAACTGACGTTCGCAGAGCCTGCATCTTCAAGTATTTACATAGTAAGCCCTTTGTTGACATGCTGAATGCTTATAACTTGCAGGCGTACTAGGATGGCGAGAACGAAGTATGGGAATCAATACTAAGGAAAGATCCTCATTTTGATACGACTCCCTACAGCGCTGTTTGTCATCCTGAAGTGTTTGCCAATCTGGGTCTTCCTTTTCCTGACTGGACCAAAGATAAGATTGACCCTCCGCCTTCTGATCTGGATATTATGCATTATCTCGAGGATTCTCCTATTTATTCTCCCCTGGAAGGATTCAGTTATGAAGAGCTCGGCCTGAATGCAAGTTTGATCGAGGACCATACTTCTTCTGGTCAAGTTGGACAAAGAGTATGAAATTACGGAGGATTTTGTTCATACTGTAATGCTTTTGTAATCCCCGTTCCTCCTCTTTTTCTTCTTCAATCCGTGTTGCTGCTCGACTCTTGTGTTTGTTCTAGCAAAGCTATTCTGATCTTGTTTGATTTCTTAATGATCACCGATCATGACTTTTTTTTTTTAACCGAAGATTGCATCCCAACTCTTGTAATCTCATGTGTATGTTTGATGTAAAGGTTGGCCCCTTCCGGTCTTTTGAAGAAATAAGAAATTAACTTCATCTTGAACTTTGCCAGTCGCTGTTGCACTAGGTCTTAGTTTGTTCAGAACAATGCCTTTACTTAAAGATTTTCGGAGAAATACAATAAGTCTAAGAAGGAACTCACTCGGGTTTTAAACCGATGCCATGTAGAAGGAACTCGCTCGGGTTTTAAACCGATGCCTTTACTTAAGGATTTCCGGAGAAATACAATAAGTCTGAGAAGGAACTCACTCAGGTTTTAAATTGATGCCTTTACTTAAGGATTTCCGGAGAAATACAATAAGTCTGAGAAGGAACTCACTCGGGTTTTAAACTGATGCCTTGTAGAAGGAACTCACTCGAGTTTTAAACCGATGTCTTGTAGAAGGAACTCACTCGGGTTTTAAACCGATGCCTTTACTTAAGGATATTTAGAAAATTCAATAAGTCTTGAAGGAACTCACTCGGGTTTTAAACCGATGCCTTGTGGAAGGAACTCACTCGGATTTTCATCCGATGCCTTCACTTAAGAAATTCCGGAAAAATTCAATAAGTGTTGAAGGACCCACACGGATTTTCATCTGATGCCTTGTAGTTGGATCTGTTCTTGAATGTGGTGTATGATGCCCCCCCAATCAAAAGATAATTGTTGAAAACCAATAATTGCATTGATTGAGTTGAAATTTGTTACATCACGAACAAACTTGAAATCATCAAGGATAAAATTTCTTGAGATGCCTGGCATTCCACGAACGATCCAACTCTTTCTGGGTGGTGATGTTCTTCAGCTTGTACACTCTTGAACCGACTGGTTTTAAAACCATATAAGGTCCTTCCCAGGAAGGGTCCAATTTTCTTTGATGGCGTGGATCTGAAGCTAAGGTATTTCTTAACACCAAATCTCCTGCTAAATACCGATGATTCTTTACTCGGGTATTGTAGTGTGACGCTATCCTTCGTTGATAATGTTGAGTTCGTGCTATTGCCTTTGCACGAACCTCGTCCAACAAATCAAGGCTATCAAGCAGTCCTTGCTCGTTCGCTTTTTCTTCGACCTCTCTGTCTCACAATGTTCCCGCCATTATCTCCACAGGTGCCAATGCTTCGGATCCATAGGCTAACCTAAATGGAGTTTCTCCTGTGGGTGTTCGAACCGTAGTTCGGTAGGCCCACAATACATTATGCAGCTCTTCGACCCATAAGGCTTTATCAGCCTCAAGTCTTCTCTTTATCCCCTCAAGCAGCGTTCGGTTAGTAACTTCTACTTGTCCATTGCTCTGGGGGTATGCCACTAAGGACATACGATGCTCGATCATGTAAGTTCCACAAAATTGCTCAAATTGTGGGCAATCAAATTGAGTGTCGTGATCAGTGATGATTATCTTTGGAATCCTAAAGCGATATATGATTGACTCAAGCACAAATTTCTCCACTTTTTTCTCCGTGATTGTTGCCAGAGCACTGGCCTCAACCCATTTTGTGAAGTAGTCAATTGCTACTATCAGATATTCCCATCCGCCCGACGCCTTGGTGAATTTGCCCATGATATCAATTCCCCACATCGCAAAAGGGATGGGATCTAGAATTGAAGTCATGGCCTCCGCTGGGCGTTTTGATACTGTAGCATGGATCTGACAATTACTACACCGATGAACATACTCTATAGCAGCCTGTCGGATCTTAGGCCAATATAACCCAAGTCTTAGAATCTTGTGTGCTAGGGCTCGTCCGCCCATGTGAGCCCCACAAATTCCTTCATGTACTTCAGCTAGAGCCGACTCCGCTCCTTCGGGACCCAAACACCTCAGAAGGGGTCCAGAATAAGATCTTCTGTACAACCTTCCATTTTGCATAATGAATCTCGCTGATCGTATTTTGACCAATCTGGCTTCTTTCGGATCTTCTGGTAGTTTATCATCTCTCAGATATTCAACTATTGGATCCATCCAGCAACGCTCTGCTTCAATATAAGAAGCTTATTTCTCATGATAACTTGGAAATGTTATCTCTTCAATGTAGACCGATGGGTCTAAATATTTTTCTTTGGCATTA
Source organism: Hakea prostrata (assembly GCF_041222555.1). Classification (NCBI taxonomy): domain Eukaryota; kingdom Viridiplantae; phylum Streptophyta; class Magnoliopsida; order Proteales; family Proteaceae; genus Hakea; species Hakea prostrata. Next base: position 190,628 of record NW_028291209.1, read on the forward strand.
GCTAATCGAGATAGCTCATCTGCCACTGTTTTCTATCCTTGGAATCTGACATACCTTCAAATCCCCGAATTCTTTTTGAAATGCCCGCACAATCTCTTGGTACTTCGCAAGCGAGGTTCTTTTATACCATACTCCCCCCTGAACTTGGTTGACAATAAGTTGAGAGTCACTATAAATAGTTACATCTGTAATTGCCAATGCTTTTGACAACCTAGGTCCAGCTATCAGGGCTTCATATTCTGCCTCATTATTGCTTGCTTCGAACGCAAATCTCAGTGCATATCGAATGACAAATCCCGCTGGACTTTTCAAAAGAATTCCAGCTCCTGCTCCGTCCTTATTGCTCGAACCTTCCACATATACTTCCCAAATGGTTGGTATAACGGGATCTTCAACAATGTTCTCCACTGGTGCAGTAGTTTCTACTACAAAATCGGCTAACGCCTGAGCTTTGATTGTCGTTCTGGGTTTAAAGCTTACTTGGAACTCACTGAGTTCAACCGACCAAGCCACCATTCTTCCAGATAAATCAGGTTTATGAAGAACTTTACTAAGAGGGAAAGTTGTAAATACCTCTATTGAATGAGCCTGAAAGTACGGACGTAGCTTCCTTGCTGCTGTCATGAGAGCTAAAGCCTGCTTCTCAATCTGCGAATATCGTGTCTCCGCATCAAGTAACACATGGCTAACATAATAAATCGGCCACTGTTTCTTATCCTTCTCCCGAACAAGTACTGCATTGACCGCTGAAAGGGATGCTGCTAAATATAGTTGTAAGATTTCCCCTTCTCTAGTCGAGATAAAAGTGGTGGCTGTCCCAGTGTTTCCTTCAATTCCTCGAAAGCCTTCTGGCACTCTTCAGTCCAATTCGCTTCCTTTCTACCCCTCAGATCTTTGAGTGCTTTGAAAAATGGTAGACACTTTTCTCCAGATTTTGAGATGAAACGATTCAGAGCGGCAATTATCCCCGTTAAGCATTGAACATCTCGAACAGTTTTTGGAGCTTCCATGTCAATTAGAGCCTGTATTTTGGCTAGATTAGCCTCAATACCCCTTTGTGATACCATGAAGCCCAAAAATTTACCTGACGAGACTCCAAAGGCACACTTCTCCGGATTCAGCTTCATCTGGTATTTTCGTAATACTGAAAATATCTCTGTTAAATCTATGATATGATTTGCCCTTGTAATGCTCTTTACCAACATGTCGTCAACATAAGCCTCAACATTCTTTCCGATTAGGTCCTTGAATATCTTGTTGACGGCCCTCTGATATGTAGCTCCTGGATTTGTCAGGCCAAATGGCATGACTTTATAATAGAAGCTTTCACGATCAGTCATGAAAGCTGTAAACTTCTCATCCTCCTTATTCATGAGGATCTGATTATACCCTAAGTAGGCATCCATGAAACTCAAAGTTTCATATCCTGTAGTCGCATCTATCAAGAGGTCAATCCGTGGCAACGGATAGCAATCTTTAGGGCAGGCCTTGTTGAGGTCTATGTAGTCTGTACACATCCTTCGACTTTTTGACCATCACTACGTTGGCCAACCAGATTGGGCATTCAATTGGTTCTATGAAACCAGAACTCTTCAGTTTTTCGACTTCGCCTCGAACGGCTTCGTACTTTTCAATGGAGAAATTTCTCCTTTTCTGGATAACTGGTTTCACCTTTGGATCTATCCAGAGTTTATGCTCTGCGACAGTCCGATCAATTCCTGGCATGTCTCTGGCAGACCATGCGAATACATCACTATTTTGTCGAAGAAAAAACTTCAACTCTTCTTTGAACTCCTCCAGCTGTTCAGATCCGATATAGGTAATCCTTTTCTGATTATCGTGAACAACTCGGATTTGCTCCAGCTTTTCTACCGGTTCGGGCCTTTGCATTTCTGCTTCTTCCCGATCATCTCGAACTTCTATTGGTAGGGCAGTCACTTTCTTCGGGCCCTCCTTGTCCTTCAAATAGGCAACATAACATTGCCGAGAGATCCTCTGGTCAGCGGAAACTTGACCAATTCCCATGTCAGTCGGGAATTTTATCTTCAGGTGCTTCGTTGAAACAATAGCACCTAACTTGGACAAAGATGGCCGTCCGAGGATAACATTGTAAGCTGGAAGTTCCCGAACCACCCACCAAAAAATTGATTCAGACGGTAGTCTCCTTGGGAAACTCCCAATAGATAAATCCAATTGGACAGATCCTTCTGCTATTGCAGACGATCCTACAAAGCCATATAAATGTGTGGATGATGGCTCCATCAAGTCTTCATCCACCTTTAGCTTTTGATACACTTCATAAGATATTAGGTCAGCTGCTGACCCTGTATCAACTAAAACTCTATGTACCTCCCGGCGCGCGATCTCTACCTTGATGACTATGGCATCATCATGAGGTAGACAAACGCCTCTTTCATCCTCCTCGTCAAAGGTGATAGTATCTTCACCATTTGGCCTCTTACGCTTCTGCGTCTCTCCGGTCCCAACAAATTTAGATTTTGTCTTTAACCTCCGGAGTGATTCGGGTTCTGGGCCTCCGAAAATTGTAAGGATCGGTGACCGAGTAGCATCAATCACCTCCTTTCCTTTTTTAGACTTCGGAGCCTCCCTCGATCATTCTGAACTAACCGAACGATCCCTTTTGGGGCCAACTTCACGTGGCTCCTCTCTTCTCTTATTAACAAAATTGGACAAATGTCCCTGAGATATCAATCTCTCAATACCTGCCTTTAAATGACGACAATCATTAGTATAATGACCGTAATCCTTGTGGAAACGACAATATTTTTCTCGATCTTGCTGCTCTCCAGGCTTTAAAGGAATTTTTGGTGGCCACTTCAAAATATTTCGCTTCTTAATGATATTCAAAATATCAGCCCAAGGAGTATTTAATGGAGTATACTCACTTTTACCGGGATATCTCTGCCACCATGCCTGAGGCTTTCCAACTCGATCTCGACCATTCTGCTTTGGCTTTTGCTTTGGCTCAGGAGCCTTTTGTTCTTTGGTGGAGGCTTTATTGTCTCCTTGGCACCGATCTAAGATCTCCATGACTTCAGCTTGCTTTTGGCATCTCTGTACCAACTCAGCATAAGTTGTAGGCATATCCTGTAGTAATAACTCCAGGAGTCTTCGGTTAGTGAGTCCAGTTAATAGAGTAGTTTTAGCTACTTGCTCATCAAGATTCTCTATCTCCATTGTAACTCTATTGAATCTTTTCAGATATTCTCTGATCGATTCGCTCTTTCCTTGTCTGATGTTAAACAAGGTTTCTTCTGTCTTCTTGACTTAGATTCCACTCTGGAATCGCCCTATGAATTTGCGTGCCAACTCATCAAAATTTACGATCCTTCCGGATGGGAGGTTCGAAAACCACCTTTGTGCTGCTCCGGTTAAAGATGAACCAAAACACCCGCAGAGAATTTCGTCGTAATTACCTCGCAACTACCATAGTCTGCTGATAATAGCCGATGTGGGCCGTAGGATCTCTGGAGCCATCGAATGTAGAAAAAGTTGGCAAGCGGAAATTGTGAGGAAACTGATATCCCACAATTGGTTCGGCAAAAGGGGTCTTTCGAATAACCGAATAAATATCATCAGTTATCCTTCCTCTAGCCAATTGTCCTAGTTTCTGATTGATATTGGCCAATTCCTGACCAATATGAGTCGAATGATCCTCTGCAACACGATCACGACCTCGAACAACATGATCGCCACGAGCTATTCGATCATCACGAACGGCCCGCTCGTCACAAACATTCCGCTCATCGCGAACTGCTCGATCATCACGAACGGTTCGTCTAACAGTTGGTGAGTGAGTCTTCACTCCCCTAGTATCCAACCTTGTATTTGAATCAGTTGTACTTTCCTGTGGTCTGTCAAACCTATCGTCCCGCCTAGGTAGATCGTCGACTCTCATAGGCCCTCGGTCACCTTCGCGAAAGTTTTGACCGATATTCCGATCTTCAGTCAATCTTTGATCCCGTGGTAATACACGCCTCCCTGAATCGCGATGATCAGGTTCTTGTGGTAATACCACCCGTTTGGTTAGCACGCGGAGTGCTTGACTTACCTCCAAAAGTTGAATCTTACTTGATTCAATTGATCTTGGAATGTCTCCGAAGAATCGTGCCCTTCTTGACCAGCATCTACTCAAGAGGTGGTAAACTTCCCTGGGGAATATCTGGATTATTTTCTTCAGAATTTGAACACCAAGATCACGTTGTGCAATGGCTGCCGCCGATCTAGTCACCATAGCTTTCTAAATCTTTCCCACAGACGGCGCCAAATGATGCGTCCAAAATCTACTCAGCCCTTAGATCTCCTTGAATTGACATGCAAAACGAAAGCGTTAGATGTGGCCTTACCGCTGGGGTCGGGAGTCCACCTCCGAAGGCTAAGTCAGTCGATGAACTTAATCACAAACGGCTCTGCTAGACTCACAGAGCTAAGGAATGAATAACTGGAATATGATCTAGATCGTAAGCATATGAGTGTTTACGTCCACAAGTGTGTGTATGGATCTGGGTTCCTCCTCTACCTCTTAGGTAAGTAAGGTTTATATAGAGTGTACCTTCGAATCTTCTTCGTTGGATGCATTTGAGCCTTCTTCGGATAGTTGTTGGTTTCTAACAGTTAGATCCGTTGAGAGATATACTTCTACTAGTTTGAACTAGTAGAGGACTCCTGAGATAACCTCACGGTTATCCGATGATTATCCCTTCAATAGCGATAAGTGACAGCCGCCAAGTTGAGTCTGCCATCATTAGGGTAATTAACCTAATCCATTAGTCGGATTAGGGCGTGCCTGTGGCTGATTTAGTTTTCTTCCTCAGCAAGCTATCTCCTGGACCCGGCTCACTTGGAAGCGAGTCGATTCCCTCCGTTTCGACCGGGGTCGAGGGTCAAACCAAGTATGAACCGGGTTCGATCACATTTCCTCCATATCAGGACCTAATCGTTTTGCAGCTAAGATTGACCTTCAAAAGGCTTTTGACTCCGTTCATGGAGCTATCTATTTACTCTCCTTCAGAAGTTGAATTCCTTCCTGCGTTCATTAATTGGATTGCCAATGTTTCACCAATCCAAGTTATGTAATCTTTTTAATGGAACACAACTGTCAAGATTTTATGCAAATAAGGGTCTTAGATAGGGATCCCCATGTCCCCCATGCTCCTCAACATGGTGCTTCAAGTGTTTGCTGATTCTCTTTCTACAACAGCTTGACAAGGTAGTTTTGACTACCATTGGCATTGTCAACAAGGGGATATTACTTCTATTTTCTTCGCGGATAATATATTTATCTTTGGGGAAATTAATATAAAAAATGCCACCATATTTGAGCAGCTTTTTTATGATTTTTTTTTGCTCAATTTAGCCTTGTGATTAATTGTGGGAAGTCAGAAATACCGGTAGGGTTCAATGCCTAACAAAAACAATTTTCGTTGATCCTCATCTCATTCACTCACAGAAGACCTTGCCTAGCTCTATTTTCTTTCTTATACCAGGAACCCTAGTTCATGCCAATACTTCTTGAGGAATTATTTATAATATAGACCAAATTCTTGGTTTCTCTCATAGTGCTTTTTCAGTGAAATACTTGGGAATTCCCCTTTCCTCTAGAAACCATAGGAAAGGTGATTTTTCTCCTTTGATTGAGAAAGTGGAAAGGTGTATTTTGGGTTGGCAACATAAAACTCTTTCACATGGAGGCTGCTTAACCTTTATTCGCTCTGTTTCGATGGGCATTGTGGCCTATTGGTTGAATGTGATTGTTTTCCCTAAAAGAGTTATCTCCATGCTTGAGTCTATAAGGGCTCAATCAATTGGCACTTATTGTGTTTTTTGGAGTGTGGTTTGCAAACCTCTTGATGAGGGTGGCTTGGGTATTTGGCGGCTTGAAGACTAGAACTCTGCCGCCTCTATCCGTTATATTTGGCTTCTCAGTATCAAAGCTCCTACTTTCTGGGGTTCTTATGTATCCCATTGTTGGCTTTCATCAGATTCAATTTGGTCCATGCAAATCCCTCATGGGTGTACTTTCATGAGGGCCCTGCTAAAACTCTACCCAGTGGCTACAAAAGGCATTGGATACCTTGTTGAGGATGGAGTGGATACCCTTTTATGGTATGATCTTTGGCTACAAGGAGATCCTCTAGCTCATTCAGCTGGCTTGGTGGCAAAAGAAGTTGGGTGACGACATCTAGATTGTGTTAGTAATCTCCTAAACGACGCGAGTGGGTGGCACAACAATAGCTTCGATGCTAGGTGGACTTATATTACTGCAGTTAAGATTTGGCGTAGGCTCTCTGCCAACAGCCCAGTTTGGCTTTCTTCTTCTTCTGGTGACTTCACTATGAGAGGAACTTATGGTCTTGTGTGAAAGCAAGGTTCTAAAGTATTATTGACTAAGCTTATTTGAAAGTCTTCGGCACCACTTTGGTATTGTTTCATTACGAGGCTCATGGCGTTGGAGCGTCTTCCCACATGTCATGTCCTTATGCAATGAGGTGTCATAAATGACTCTTCATGCAGTTTTTGTTGATCCATGGTGGAAACTCTAAATCATATTTTTTTCGATTGCCCATAGACAAAGTCTGTCACACCCCAACCGCCGGTCTCGGTTACCTGCCCGACAACCCGTGGGAGTGATCCGTCCACAGATCCACGGTTTTTGTCCATCAATTATAATAAATGCAAGTAAAGACATTTATGAGCAAGAATAAGTTCAATAATTAAATAAAATGATTACAGGAGTCCAAATACTCCAATAAAATAATCAAGGAAAGAACAATGATCAAAAAGAATACGAGTTCAGCGGAAGCAATAAAAATAAATAAATGATTTTCTTTCCAGTTTCTTTCTCTAAAGCTAGATAATGTTTCTCATGTATTTCAAGAAAAGGGGGCCTCCAATTCTTCTCCATATGATAGGCAAATTGTTTGGCAACCTGTCTCCTCCGCCCATCAATGGGTGTTATAAGCGCATTCCATGCACTCGCAGGAGCTCCCGCACAGGCTATCTCCATTTCTCATTGCCGGTGCCACATCTTCATACGATAAGGCTCCTTCATGGGAAACCAATTCATCTTCCGGCGTATATCCTCCATCTGTACAAGCTAATATAACATAGAAAATTAAAGGAATGAGTTCTGACGAACTCAGTAAGAACAACAATAATTCTCATCCATATGTCAAACCATCAGATGTGCATATATGATATGTATGAGTGCAATGTATGAATACCGCTAAGATCTAACTGTGCAAGTCTCTAACAGTTGACATGCTTTAAGAAATACACCAACCCTCCTCTGGGTAGGTCTAGTCACTCTGATCCAGCAAGCACTGGTTACCTCTGTAGGGATCCTGGGTAAAATGGAAAGTCCACACCTGGCTCTCAAACCATGGCTGGGGTTAAGTCAACACTCTCTCACCACAATCATTGTCATGAGTATTGGCGCATGTCGGTTTCTAATCCAATGCAAGTCATAATGGTAACATACTACATGAAGTCCAGATACATCTCCTATGGCACCAACCAACTCGGTTCAGTATTCTTCTCAACCTAGGAATGAGAATCCTCATGGACTGGTTACCACTATTGAACTCCATTCCATAACCCTATCGTCATCCACATATTGTTGGGGCGGAATGCTCTCATGACTCCTCATGACACCCGGTCCACTCTTTGGACGTCCATGAGCCCAACCCTACCATTGTATGACCAACAGTGGACCACTGAGTCTTCGCACGGACTGGTTACCGCTATAGAATGAAACAGAGTCACATCACCGTCGTCACGGGTCATCCGGTTTCAATTCCCCTACTGAAAGGGTAGTAGTATGTGGGTTACCAAGCCATGCAACTCTAGACTCTACCTAAGTATGTCATCCAAAGTAGTTATGACAGTGCTGGAGACATCAGCGAGCATGTGTCTCATGCCATAGCCACCCTCTGATATCTCAAGCTAAGATATTCCAATGGATTACCCTTTCCATCAGAACCACAAACCATCATCATAGCAATCATACCACATTCATAAATGATAAAGTATATGTAAAGACTGTACCAACAACAAGCATATAATAAGACCAACATACTATTCATGGTTATAGCAGTATATAAAATGTAAGAACAATAATGAAAGAAACTGAACTACCATGTTCAAGTCATTACATAAAGATGAGGTTGTATGTCCTTGCCTGTAAATAAGTAGAATTCCTCTGGATTGCAAACCAAAAACAATTATAAGACTTTTATTGGAAATTGAGGACACCTATAAACAGGGTTACATTAATATGTAAGTCGAATGAATCAAATCGGACAAAATCCAAAAGTTGCAAGCTCATTGGAAACCAGCCGGTCGCTTAGGCTGAGCAACCGCCACTAGTGACCGCCCCAAAAACAGTGAGTTTCAATCCGAAACTCAGGCTTCTGATCATCCATTTTCAATCAGATTTTTGAATGATCATAGTCCGAATTTCAAATCTAACACTCCCACAACCAAGGGAAATACGAAACCTAACAATTGACATCAATTTCATTATCCAGAATCCTCCCCTTGATTAGATCAGGTCCTTTTCACGAAAGCAGGGTTTTGTTTTTGGACCTGATCTCATCAAGATCATTAAAAAGGTAGGTACTATAATAGAAAGATCACGAACAACAAAAGAGGAGAACTAATCTACTTTAATCATAGCTAAAGGTAGAGTATGGGTGAATAGGGAATCACTTACCTCAACCAGATCAGCTATAAAAGACAGTAGAAGCTTTTGGAACACTAACAACACTTCAGATCATCTTCCAGCACGTCTCCACAACCACCTAACCACCAAAAATAACAATCTTGAATATAATATTTGTAAAATAGACGAGGGTTGCTATTTATAGAAGTCGCGGGGGCAAAATAGGGCAAAACCCCACAACCAGGACTAGGCGGTCACTTGGGGTGGTCGCTTGGTCCAATCAACCGCCACTAGCAACCGCCCCATAGTATATTGCTATACAAGGGTGCTTTGCTCAGGGGGTTGAAGTCCAAGTACAACCTAACCCTAATGAACACATGGGGGAGGTCTTACCTTCAATCCAAACATCTCCAGACATCACTTGCCTTCTAGAAGTCCAACTACCAAGCAAGGCAGGCTCTTCAACAAGAGAATTCAGATCCATGGGTTTAGGGTATGGATCATAGACTTCTATCCAGACACTCCACAAATTTACCCGGATAGACCTTCGGGTTCTCGGACCTGCAATACGGATCCTGGGTTAGAAATACAGGGGTTGTTACAAAGTCGATTTGGAGAGCCCCTTGTATAGAGTTAGAATTTCGTTTAAGAGAGAATTCTTCCACACTCAGATTAGTGAATGGGAGATGTATATTAATATTATATGAATTACAATTGAAATATTTGAATTCAAATATTTGAGTTTGAACTACAACTTGTTTACAATCAAACTCTACATCTTGTTGATACTTTAACTATAACTCAAAACTTTTCTTGATCGGATGGTGATAAGATCAATCGAGGATAGAGGTAGTTACGGTGGATGTGGATTTGAATTTGAATTTGAATTCAGAGACTTATCCTTTACACTCCCCCACAAAGTCATTGGTTGAGAACAGACAGTGAGCTTGGACTTTAAAAATTTAAATCTTGGAGCAGATAAGCCTTTGGTGAGAATGTCTATGATCTGGTCTCCTGTGGGAATGAATCGGATTGAAAGATTTTTGGTGATGATTTGTTTGCGAACAAAATGATAGTCAATCTCGATGTGTTTGGTTCGTGCATGAAAGACCGGATTTGCAGCAAGGTAAGTATCTCCAATATTATCGTAGTATAGAGTTGGTGCAGAAGTGACAACCCCAAGTTCAAGTAGTAGCTGACGTAACCAGATCAGCTCAGCGGTAGCATTAACAACCCCTTTGTACTCTGATTCTATAGAGGAGCGGGCCATAGTGGGTTGTTTCTTGGAACTCCAAGAGATCAAGTTAGGGCCCAAGTAGACACAATAACCACTTGTAGATCGTCGATCAATAGTTGAACCGGCCCAGTCTGCATCACTAAAGGCAATGAGAGAAAGATTAGTTGTTGGCCGAAATAGAATTCCATGCGATGGGGTCTCTTTTAGATGATGAAGAATTCTCTTAACTGCAGCCCAATCATCAATTGTAGGGCGATGCATATATTGACAAACCCTATTGACAGCAAATGCTATATCAGGGTGTGTGAGAGTCAAATACTGAAGGGCACCCACTGTACTTCTATATTGGGATGGATCATCATAGAGGGTAGGTTCTCAGTTGTTGCTTTGGTGATGGAGGTTAGGGTTGCTACTGATTTTGCTTCATGCATATTGGTCCTTCGCAAAAGATCTCGAAGAATATTTTGACTAGCAAAGATGTAAACCGTGAGATGAGCGAGTGACCTCGACCCCTAAAAAGTAGTTTAAGTCACCAAGATCTTTGATGGCGAATTCCTTAATGGCCATAATGACAGAATTAACCTCAGAAGAACTAGATCCAGTGAGGACAATGTCATCCACATATACAAGAAGATAGATTGTTTGATGTGCTGAAGTATGAAAATATAGTACCGTATCAGATGAGGACTGTGAGAATCCCAAAGTGAGTAAATAACTGCCAAGCCGATGAGACCATGCCCTAGGGGCCTGTTTTAAACCATATAAAGCTTTCTGAAGGTGACATACAAAAGTAGGTCTCTTTGGATCAATGAAACCCTGCATATTCTCAATGGCACAAGCAAGACCAGATGATCTTATCTTGGATCATCTCCTCCCTTCTCGAAAGTGCTCTTTCTCAAATCATTGGTCTCACCACTTCCCAGCGCTTGGAATTCCCTTGAACGGACTTATGCCTCCCAGTCTCATGCCCGCATAATGCAATTGAAATACCAACTTTTGCAAATTCGCAAAGCCCATTCTTCTATGGCCAAATATGTTCAGAAGATTGAATCTATTGTTGATCATCTTGCCGCTGTTGCTCACTCAGTTTCTGATGCGAATATTATCCTTACAATAGTTCGTGGCCTAGGCCATGAATATGAATCCTTTGCCACCTTAATTACCTCCCGTCTTGACCCTTACAATAGTCCATGAATATTATCCTTACAATAGTTCATGAATATTTCCTAGGCCTTTTACTGAATCAAGAAATCTTCAAAGATCAAACAAGACAACAACTTGACTTACATTCATCAGAAGTTAATCTATCCACCAGATCGACCCCCCACCCACTAACTAAAATCGTGGCCCCTTTCACAGCTATGGCAGAGGACGAGCTCGAGGTTACTACAATTGTGGTCGACATGCAAAACATCTTCCACCTCTCCTCCCTACCCCTATAGTTGTTTGTCAAATTTGCAACAAAACTAATCATACAACAGTGCAATGTTATTTTCGCTATGCACCAGGTGACAATGCCTCCAAGCTGAATTCTTCTCCGAAGCTTTTTTGGTAGGACTCACGGCTTCATTTGATCCTTCTTGGTACCCTGATTGAGGTGCCACTCATCATGTTATATCCAATGTAACCCACATGGATACAACAATGCCTTACCATGGTATTGATCAACTTTACATTGGTAATGGTTCAAACTTTACAACTTGTTGATACTTTAACTATAACTGAAAACTCTTCTTGATCAGATGGAGATAAGATCAATCGAGGATAAAGCTAGTTACGGTGGATTTGAATTTGAATTCAGAGACTTATCCTTTACATATAGAAAAGGGCTGAGGTTTTTTCATGGTAATTCTTGGAAGGAAATTCTCTCTTGGGCAGCCCACAAGTGTTGGAGTGATGATTTGTTGGGTAAGGTTAGGTGCTGCAACTTATGTGCAACAATTTATAGCATTTGGATGGAGCAAATTAATCATATTTTCTTCGCGCTAAGGTCCCTAAGCAATCACTTAGTGTCATCCAGGAACTTGTTCGTAAATACCGTAATGATGAGTTTGTCTGCTGGAACACTTATTTCGCGAGTGGTCAAAAACACATGCATGCTTGAGGTTTGCAGGTATCAAGGACAAAGTGGTGAATATAGCAACTACTCGGACTCTCTTTGGACGCTAGAATATTGATGTCTGATGGCTCTTGAAGTCACCAAGGAAACTCAAGTGGAATACCCCACTTGCAGGGTGGATTGTTTTGAGCTGCGATGGATTAATCCGTTCTGGATTGGGTGGTTAAGGTGCTCTCGCATGTTATGACACAGGATTGGTTATCTTTGCCATTTTGGGTGCCATCCATGAATCATGCGTCCTCTATACGGAGTTATTTTCTATTTGGCGTGGGCTACAGGAGTTGGCAAGTTTGTCATTCCATAATGTCGACCAAGTGAGATGTGATAATTTGACAATAGTAGGTTTGATCCTTAATCGGTATGAAGTGCCTTGGAGCTTGGTAGATGTTGTTGGTGATATCCACGAGCTAGCTCAGCATTGTCATCAGTGTGTTTTACACCATCATCTGAGCCGGGGCTGACTGCGTTGTAGGTGCTGCTTTTATTTGTGAAATGTCTTTTACTTAAACCAACCTCCCTGAGGCACTCTCCAAAATTGTTCTGGAAGATGCCAACGGGAAGATTTACTTTCACCTATAACTTTTTCTGCTTCTATTAATACAAGCTACCTTCCCCCCCCCCCCCAAAAAAAAAAAAAAAAGAGAGAAAGAAAAAAAAAGAAAGAAAAAGAGCATCCAATGTGAGATTTGAAATTAATACAAGCTACCTTTTTGTCGGGGTGGGACATTCATATACGCCACAACTTGCTAATATCCTTAGTCATTTTGCGTTATTCATGCGCGAGAACGTATCAACTACCAATATGGAATAAAGACTGATCTTTATCTTTCATGGTTTTTAGACGCATCTCTACAGAGTGCATCCTGTGTCCCAGAGAGGATGAAGATCAATCCCCAACCATAATACAGATGTGGGTAAGAAATCTGCACTCAAATCATCAAAAAATCGCTTAGATGACAATCTCTAATATTTCTTAGTGAAGAGGCATAGTTAATTTGGCTTACCTGATGGTATATGTAATAGCCCCCTCTCCCAGTATATATAAAATTGTTAGTTTCAGGAGGAAAAAAATATCCTGAAACTACCTCTAGCATTTACGAAAAACATTGTTGTTGTAATACGACAGTTCTTTTGCTGGTATTTATGTGACTTTTGGTTCGTTTAGATTACTTGTGAACCAAAACTGAACAAATTGAAAAAGAAATTTCTTCATCCGAATCAATTTATGCAATCCGGTTCAATCACAATTTGAAATCCTTGAGTTGGCCACTCCCCATTATGTCTATTAATTAAAGAGGGACATCTCTTGAAGCCCCATCTCTCTCCATGATTGAGGGACGACTCTTTCTAGGAGATGGTGATTACAAAAGGAAAAGGAGATTTTCTTTTGCAAACTTCACATGAAACTGAGAAAGATAGTAAAGCGTGCCCAGGTACGGCCCATTTTTAAAGAGCTTTTAAAACAAGAGAAAAGAAGTACTTATTACCTTAATATATCAACCAAACAAACCATCTGAACCTAACCTTCTTCTCCATCTAATTTTGAAGTATATTTTGCATTTTATTTTAATTGCAAAAGTTTTGCTTTTATGCCTAGATTCAATGTTCTAATCTATTTCGACAAATTTTTTATTTAAAAACATCTTTTTGGGTATTGAGTTCTAATCCCTACAATTAAGGTTGGTATCAAGTTTATTATAAACTAGTCTACCAAAAAAAGGGTGTTATTATAAATTGCATATACACTTCTTGAGTTTACAAACTACTGTATTTACATCTTTTAGAATTTATTCTATTATGTTTTCATCTTCTTATTTTAAATTACATATCATATCTATTCCTATTACTAGAATAATTGGGTTAAGTGGTTACTTAGTATTTATTGTATTTTCAAAGTTTCCAAACTACCCTCTTTTATCTTTTGACTTTCAAGAAAAAAGAGGGGAAAAAAAAGAGAGGAAGAAAGGGTAAAGAGCAACCATGAATCATAGTTGATTTTTAAGTTATATATTTATTTATTTATTTTTAAAGTAAATTATAGATTGCACACTTTAGTGGGACTTAAATTTTCTTATAATTAATTTCCTGGGTTTAGTTCTAATTGATGGATGGATGAATGAATCAAAGATCTCATGCCGGTTGAAGTCGACGAAGACTTCGACAAATGATTGCGACCAAGACGGCGACAATGCTTGATTATGACGACACGATGGAGAAGACCGAACTTCCTGAATTAGTAGGTAGTATTCTCTAGAATCTTCCTCATATGCATTTTCTTTTGTACTCTTATTGTTTTAATTGATATCTGAATGAATCAAAAGCCTTGAATTTGCATTACATTCAGTTTGATTACATATACATAGCGTAAATCTTCAAGTGAGGAAACTTATTGTAAAATTGTTCAGATACTAGCTTGGATGCTAATGAAATGTTTGATGAAATGTTTGTAAGACCTATCTTTACAATGTATAGATATTGATAAACCAGGGTATGGTGGTTCGACTCAAGCAAAAAACTCTTATATTATTGTTCTCCTATTATTATTTGTTCATTTTCTAGGAGAATCTCGCTAATGTCATCGCATTTGGATAAAAAATACCCACGCATACTTGTTTTATCTTATGTTTGTCTAAATCAACAAAAAATGGTGAAATTTCTTAGAGATTTCAACTATTCTTTGAATCATGACCATGACCATGAGAATGGTCTTGCAAGCAGTCTTTACTACATGCACATGCAAGTAGATGGTTTCTACGAATCATGTGATTCCAAGTAGGATGATTCATTTGTCAAGAATTATTTGGATATTTGTTTCCTTGTACAGTTGTACACAATCTTCACCTTCCAGCATCCTTTTGTTCCTTTTTTGACTTGTACAAATGTTTCCTTTTACCTGAGATTTAGCAAATCTCAAGCTCTTCTTACGTCTTGTATATGTACATTTCACAGTTTAATGAAAACCTTACAGTTACAGAGTTCTACTCTAAACAATCTCATATTTAATAAGAGTAACCTGTTTATATGATTCACCAATTTGTTCCATCAAATTCCTCTAACAAGTAATAATTGCATGCATGAGGCTAAAATTTGATTAGTCGATTTTCTGTGTGCAAATCATAGATAAATTGTCCATTACACTGATAATATAGCAGAAGTTGTAGAAATAAATATTTCTCAAGATACTTAAAATCAATAAGAACATTTGAAATATATACAAAGAATGTATTGCCAATCCAAGGTAGAATTTTTAGAACCTAGATTAAAAATATCTTTCTTCCCAAGGCCATTGACCATCTATTGAACCTATTTTTCTGTCTTTTCCCTTCCCTTTTTTTTGGATGTAAATTCTTATTCTTCTAGTGTCCAAAAATTCAACAACTCAAAACCTTCTAAGCTAATTAGGATTAATAAAACCAACCCTATCCCACACAACATTATGTTCCTTGTAATTTTTATATGGGTTACCAGCTGAATAACTATGCTCTGAATGATGTAGTTTTTGATCAGGTGACTTTTTCTAGGTCTTCCTTAAACCACAACGATATCTTCATACTCGACATTGCATAAAAAATTTCCTATTTTGGGGTTGCAATTCAAGCACACAAGAAAGAGCTAAAGCTTTGGAGGTCGTTCAGTATATTACAAAAAAACAAGCACAATGGGAGAAGTGATGTGGCTACCATATGGTAGGATCATTGTCCGTATTTTCAAATATGACTACTTTTGGAAACATTAACAATTTTGATATTGCAAAAGATGGTAAATTTGTTGCTGATCCTAATGTTGGAGAGTTTTGGATTTATTTGGTGGTTGTGATCCCATTACCAGGGATTTGCCTATTACAATTCAAAAAAAGTCTAAAATTCCTCTTATATGCCTATTCCGATGAATGATCTTTTACGTACTCCATTTGCATTATGTTTTGCTTATTGGTTCCTCTTCCGCATTTTTGTTTGTGCGGGATATTTGAAACCTTAGATATTAGCATAAAATAACTCATGGAATTAGGGATTCAAACTATTACCACGGTATCCAAATTACTCAAACTGTAAACACTATTTCATATTAGAGAAGAACACCCACTTTATCCTAACTTTGTTAGTACGTATTATAAAGTCTTAGCTCAAGTCATTGTTGACGTAGCCATGGTTGATCTTCTGTCTAGATTTCTGGTTGAACTTCTTGTCAACACCAATATTTTTTGAAGAAAAAAAAAAAAGGTTCTATTGAGTGCACTAATTTTAGCCGGAATGCTTATTGATTCTTTTATCATCGGGATGACTGCTCGAAGGAAACTAAGTCGAATTGGGACTGACTTCGATATGTTAAGGAAATAAATGCTTGATTCAGATAAGTGCTATATGTTGGATGGGCAATGGTGTTGAGATTTTTGTTTGGATGGTAAGAAGCACCACATTCACCAAAAAGGAAGAGATCCATATCATCCATAAAGTAAGTGGTTGATTCTATACCTTATTTATTTACTTTATAGTTCTAATATTTTCTATTTTGAGCCTACAGTTGAATGTGGTTTTTGATATGTTGAAGG